>NW_015552696.1:48597-62555 GCF_001515605.1 Sinocyclocheilus anshuiensis | reverse complement strand
TAACCCGCAGTACCACGGCAAAAGCCGAAGAAGAAGCGGCTCGTCGGAGAAGCATTATAGCCGTGACGGCGGCAAATAAATATCAAATCATTAAATCATTATTTAAAACTACAAAAAGGAGACAACAATGGAACAGGAGAAGATGGCATACTTTCAATCTCCACAAGGACTTGTACCACGGCAGATCAACATTGCTTGTCACGGACAACTACTGATGTATAATGCTATGTAGTATAATAAATGATAAGACACTTGTTCTTTGCTTTGTTTTATTTTATATAAGAAGGTGTAACATTAAAATATATTAAAGTGCACATAAACACACACAAAACTCAAGTACATACGGAAGTAGGGGTTCTAGCAGACCAATCACAGCGCTTGCGGTCTGCGTAGAATTGACACGCTGTTAGATTTTTGGAGGTGCACATCAGGCTACGGCGTATGGGTGTGCGTCTATGCGTAAGCTACGGCGTAGGTCCGACGCAGAAGTATAAATTGGGCTTTAGCGCCTCCTTTCCCGAGTCCTTTACCGCCTTTGCCTCTTCCAGACATTGTTACAGTTGATTAAGCTTAGACTTACGAAAGCCAGGCGCTGGAAGACGCAAGTAGATATAACTGCAGACCGGAGATCTCCAAAATGGGGCGTGAACTCCAAAAGTGGGCAGAACCTCCAAAATGGGGCGGGGTCTCCTCGCGCAAAGACTTTCACCATTGGCTCTGGCTCCAGCCAATTGTTATTGACTTACATTTCAAAATAAAACTTTATAAATTAAACATTGTTTCTAGTTTATCTAAAATAAAATATGCTATATAAGTAAATATTCTCCGTGAGAGCAGAGCCCAAAGCTCGTGGCCAGTGGTGTTCGGACTGGAGTTTGAACCTCTGCTTAATGATATAAACGGGAATCACCCACGAGCTCTCCCGCGAGCCGTCCCAGCGCAGCGCAGGGGAACGATTTTACTCTATGGCTTTGTTCCAAACAACGTGGGCATCCCAGGGCTCGAAATTCGCAGGGTAGGAGGGGGTAGCGACGCTGGGTGTAACTAAAAAGGTGCCATTGTCCGGTGAGGTCCGGTTGGGGATCCGGTATGGATCGTTCCATAACTATGGAACGATCTCATATCGCATAATCTTATTAACTGTTTATCTCCTGAACTGCAACTTTCTTTACCACGCAGCGCCAATCCCGCCGTGCAGTCAGTTTCACTGGTTAAGGTTAGGGTCAGGTGTGGGGTAGGTTTAGGGGGTTAACATTTTTTGTAGCATAGTGTGGGAAATCAACACTTTAATTGACACAACCAATAAAATCTTTAGAATCAGCTGTGGGGCAGAGTTTGCACTGAAGTGGATTGGGGGAAAAATTGCTCATGCGTGTCATGTGCCTGTCTGTCAATGGGAGGAAGCCATGCCCTATTTTGGAGCTCCCACCCCCATTTGGAGATCTCCAGGCTGCAGTTATACCCTTCTTGGAAGACGAGCTTTACAGTTGCTCAGAGGACCGAGTTGAAACATGTAAAGGCGGTGCCATGCAACGTCACAATGGTGCGCGTCATTCCAGCAGACTGGAGCAGAGGCCTGCTTTCCGTAGTTCCCTTTCGATTCGGTCACTCTACATTGCTATGGGAATTACCCTTTTATCCAAATACTACTGAAGCCTTATTGAATCACGCCAGTGAAACTGGCCAATGGCGTTCAAGCGTGCGAAATATGAGGGGCTCCCACTCTATATAAAGCAGCACTTGTACGTCATCCATTCAGAAACGTTTTCTTCAGCAAACCTTCTACGAGAAGCAAGAAGCCTATCAACAAGACTACTCACCGTCAGTGTTGCCAGATTGGGCGGGCGGGTTCCCGCCCAATTGGGCTCCTTTTGGTCATGTCTAACCGGGGAAAAATGCATTGGGCGGGTTGATAAAATTTGGGCTGTTTTTTTATGCAACTGGCGGGTTTATATTTTTGACTATAAACATGATATTTTTTATTAATTTTCCATTCAAACAAACTTTACAATAAAGTAAAATATGTAATGTTGACTTTTAAATTATATTGTTCATTTTGGCCAATAAAGTTCAGGAGAGTCCTGTCCAATCAGACTTCAATCTTGATTGGCGGGTTGTTGTAATCGTTGTACTCGTTAAGCCAGTATCACAAAGTTATTAGCAAAGCTGTAAGTGTTTCTATCATCATCATGCCAAAGTGGGGTAAATATAGAAAGTCCTACCGAAAAGAATGGGAGAGCGACCCGTCTCTGAAAACATGGATTTCACCTGTGGTAGGCGACGAGTCAAAGGCATTTTGTAAATACTGTCAATCAGAAATCAGAGCACAGTTAAACGATTTAAAGGAACATGCTAACACAAAAAAACACAAATCGCGCTGTGCTCCAAGTGTTAAAGCTTTTACTGTGTCAGCGGGAGCAGCAGGGCAGTGTCTGATCAAGGATGACCAAAAGCGCCGTGAAATTAGAATAGCTGCCTACATTACTTGTCACACTTCAATAAATGCGGTGGATGATTTGTCACACATTTTGAAAGACGAGATGGGAACATTCCAAATGCACCGGACAAAGTGCACAGCCGTTATCAAATCTTTCCTCGTGCCACACTTCAGAGAAGAACTTGTGGAGGATATCGGTGAATCTCCATATTCCCTGTATCTCGATGAAAGCACTGACATATCCGTGAACAAACTTCTCTGTATTTGTGTGAAATACCACAAAAAAAAACACAACAAATTTGTAAGTACATATCTTGGACTTGTGGACCTGACAGATGCTGATGCTAAAGGCATATCAGACACTGTTGTTGCCTTTATATCCCAGAACGGCCTGCAGATCAAAAACATGGTGGGCATTGCCACAGATGGTGCCAGCATAAGTATTCACCCTACTTAAAACAAATGCAGCCAAACCTACAGCTTATTCGTTGTGTTTGCCATTCACTTGACATTGTTGCAAATAAAGCAATGCAGCTTCTTCCGAGCAACATAGCATACATGGTTAGAGAAACCTACAACTGGTTTGCTCATTCAGCAAAGCGGCAGTATGACTACAAGAATATATACGAGACTATTAATAACGGGGGCTGCCCTCTGAAATTAATAAGTCCAAGCTGTACCCGTTGGCTTGTGATGGCTGACTGCATTGACCATATTGTGGATCAAAAAGATGCCCTCACACTGCACTTTAACATGGCTTCAAGTTCAGAGCACTGTTATACTGCTCGGCTTTTAAAGGAGATGTACAATGACAAAACTAATCTCCTTTACATGTACTTTCTTCAGCCTGTTCTGATGGAAATCAAAGCTGTGAATAAATGCTTTCAGTTGGAAACCGGAGACACCCTCGGTGTGTTTAGAGACTTGGAAAGACTGTACATGACAACTGCTAGACGCGTTCTCAAACCAAGTGTCTTACGCATGAGTAATGACAAGCAGCTCAAGGAGCTTGACCTCACACAGTCTGGCATTTTCCTCTCCCCTCTGGATGCGGACCTGGGTACCACATTTATGGACCAACTGGAGAAAAGCAGGTTAGCCCCCGACATGAAGGAGAGAATTGCATCGCACTGTATGGATTTTCTGAAAGAACTTGTAAAGCAGTATCAATTGCGCTTACCTACTTCAATGGAAATGTTGCGCAAACTGGAGCTCCTATGCCCAAAATCCGTTATGTCCACTTTAAATAGGCCTGGAGTAAAGGACTTACCAGCTGATCTTTTCTCATGCTCGACTGATACATTAGAATCGCAATGGAGGAATGTGGCATCAGCAGGCTTCGCTGATGATCAGGACATTGACAAGTTTTGGCTGGAAGTCAAAGCGTTTAAAGATGCAGGAGGACACAAGTGTTTCCAGGAATTAGCGCAAGGAGCCATACGACTTCTTGTTCTGCCTGTTTCCAATGCCCATGTCGAGCGAGCATTTTCTCTGGTCTCGCTTTTGAAAGATGACACTAGAAATCGCATGGGACTACCGCTACTCTCCAGCATCATGGACGTGCGTATTGGCCTGGCCAGAAATGGCTGGACCTCTGCAACTTTCAAACCTCCCCGGTAGTTGCTGGAGAGATTTGACTCAACGATGTTTTAATCACTCTGGTTCTGACTGTACAAAGTTTGTTCTATAACATTTCAAGAGACGTTCTCATCAGTTCTGCGAAGATTCTTTGCATTAAGTCCCTATAAAAAGGTAAGCATGTTTATACGCTATTATTCTGTTATAAAATTCTGATTTCATGTTTGATAATTAAACAAAACGTATACAGGTAGCTAACGTGTGTGTCTAAATAGTGCCCTTTGCACTAACCCATTTGTTTTGGGGTTTCTGTTTGTTCTATTGTATGACTCGCGATTGCCTCTCCTGCGCAGAGCCTATTGAACTCTCTGATGGCCACAAGTCGTGCGTCTTCTGCCTGGGTCGCGCCCACGCAGAGGCGGCGCTTGAGGGGTCAGACTGCCCCCACTGCGGAGATATGAGCTGCAGACTCTCAAGCTCCATGTGGCCATCGTCCAAGGCGATGAACTCGCCCAACTAGCCCTGCCGCGCTCTTCCTCTGCAGTCTCTTCGAGCCAAGGAGGAACGAGCTTCTGATGAGGATCTGTCAGGGTCAGGTGACGAGCCCGCGCCGCCTCAGTGCCCACGCGCTCCTCACCCCCCTGCTACAGGTCCCCTTCCAGTGCGCTCCATGACGCCTGGGTCGCGCCCACGCAGAGGCGGCGCTTGAGGGGTCAGACTGCCCCCACTGCGGAGATATGAGCTGCAGACTCTCAAGCTCCATGTGGCCATCGTCCAAGGCGATGAACTCGCCCAACTAGCCCTGCCGCGCTCTTCCTCTGCAGTCTCTTCGAGCCAAGGAGGAACGAGCTTCTGATGAGGATCTGTCAGGGTCAGGTGACGAGCCCGCGCCGCCTCAGTGCCCACGCGCTCCTCACCCCCCTGCTACAGGTCCCATTCCAGTGCGTTCCATGACCGCTGTTCTCCGCCCCTCCCCCATCGCTCAAGATGTGGTGTCCTTCGGTGCCATGGAGGTTGAAGATGCCATTTCGGTGGCAGCGTCTGCGAGAGAACAGTGGTCTAACAGGCCGCTGGATTACACTGTGCCCCACGGCAGCGACGCGGGGGACTCCATCATAGTGATGTCGAGCTCCTTAGCGTCCTGTCCAAGGCAGTTGATGAGCTCAGTTTGGAGTGGGCGCCTCCTGCCGAGCCGGCCAGAAGCCGTCTGGACCAGTGGTACCTCCAGTCGGATCGCGGACGAAAGGACACCCCGCGGAGGCCCGGTCCCTTTTTCCACGAGGTGCACGATGAGATAAAGAAGTCGTGGAATGCGCCGGTCACCAGTCAAGTGCACAACCCGGGATCCTCTCTTCTGTCTTCAGTGGACGGCGCTGACCAAGTGGGGTATCTTAAACTCCCTCCCGTGGAAGAAGCCGTCGCTACCCATCTCTGTCCTTCAGCCGCGTCGAACTGGAGAGTGAGAAACGCGTCTCTCCCCTCTAAAGCCTGTGTTATACTTTCCGCGCGTACAATCCGGACGCGGGCTACTTGCAATTATACTACCGAAACTGTCCGCTCCGTGGACGTGTTTCATACATGCGTAGTAGATCAGCTTGAACAATAAACAAACATGTGAACAAAGAATTGCCCAGAGTTATTGCACATCTGGCTGTCTTTATATTGTTTTATCGACGGATTGTACAGGTTCGAGTAGCAACGGGCTTCTTCACACAGCCTGCGCATGCGCAGTAGCCTACTGAAAAATGGGAGCCTCAGAGCCTCTGCGCACACTCTCCGATGACGATTTTTACGTCACGTGCACCATAGCGGACACTAGCGGACTAGCACACACGGAAAGTATAACACAGGCTTAAACCTTGCGGCGCCACTGCAAACTTCGCCGGCAAGGCTTTCTCCGCGGCGGGCCAAGCAGCGTCAGCACTGCACGTGATGGCAATACTCCAGGTGTATCAGGCCAAGCTGTTCAAGTCTCTGGATGAGGACGGGCCGGACCCTGAAGTGCGCCACGGATCTGGCCCTCAGAGCGACGAAGGTGACAGCTCGAACGATTGGCCGCAACATGGGGAATCTTGTGGTGCTAGATCGTCACCTGTGGCTTACTCTGACCGAGTTAAAGGACTCGGAAAAAACGGTCCTTCTGGACGCTCCCGTGAATCCATCAGGTCTCTTCGGAGCAGCGGTAGAGACATTCACGGAGCTCTTCGTTGAAGCGCAGAAACAGTCAAAGGCTATTAGCCACTTCCTAAGAAAGCGCGCCGGCGCGAACTCTCCTGCGCGTTCCCGCTCCTCCTCAGCACAGCGCGCGGGAAGACCACATGCCTCTTCTGCTGCTGTTCAGCGCGAACATGAGCCGGCAGTGAGACCAAGACAGCCTTGGCCTAAGCGCCGTCATGGCTCGAAGTGCCAGAGACCCCGCCCTGACAGAGACGGCAGGCCACCGGTACCGGAATCAAAGCCGCGTTCCTGATGCCGTCTCTCAGAGGAGGAAATCTGCACGCAGCGCCGAAGACGAGCCACTGAAAAAGTCTGCTCGCTCCGCTGTGTGTGTTCACCCTGCCCGCCTGCCTGTTGCGGGCGGCGAGAGCAATTGTCGTGTTTGTGTTTTGACTGTTCCACTATGCAGTGCAATAAAGTCTAAAAACATACAAAACTCACCTCAATATCAAAGCAATTCTCCTCCTCTCACTCCCCTCTCTCCCATCACTCGCTCTCACACTCGTGCGGTATTAAACTCCCCGTCCCCCAACGGCGAGTTATCCCTCACGGTGTGCAGTCCGCCTCGCCCACCATTGAATATTTATTTTTTTCTTGTCCAGTCACATTGAAGTTCTGGCAGGATCTTTACAGCTGGCTAAATATTGATATCAACACTGATATTCCATCACTGAATTTGTTTCAGGTTTTGGTTTTTGGTTGTGCAGATGGTCTTTCGAAAAACATGTCATTGATGTTAAACATTATTATTACAATGGGTAAATATCATATACACAAAAGTAAGTGGAATAACAGTAAACCCTCTTTAAATTGCTTTAAAAATGAATGTAAAAAATACTTAGAATCTTTAAAACACTTATCCAAAGATAATCAATCCCTTGGGGAATTGTATATAACCATGTTTGAGTCTCTTTCCCTTTAAGACTGGTAAGATTTTGTACCCTTTATTTTTATTTAAATTTTTTATTTTTTTTCCCCTCCCTGAACCCCCCTCAAATGTTTAAAGAATGTTAGTTTTGTTTACTGTTATTGTAAGATATACATATATACACATATGGACATTTATGTATGGAGGAATGCGCATCCTGAACTATCTCGACGACTGGCTACCCTTACCAAAAAGTAGTATACTTCAAGTTTATTTTGCCCCGGCTTAGCGTGCGCTGAGGCCGGGATAGAGTGAGCTGAGGCTGGGCTGGATTCCGCTTTTAGAAGACCAAACAAAGTAGTTTCGCTTTCACAACGAAGCACACAGCGTCTTCACGACATGGCGGCGGCAGCAGCAACAATACTACAGTGAGAATAAATGCGTTATGCAAATCTTCCCACATAGTGAGGTAGACATGTGGGGGCGTGTTAGAACGAGCCGTTTTAGGTGGTGTGGCTGACTCTTAACTTTTATAAAGAATATCTCTTTGGATTTGAGACTTTAGTCTTTGCAATTTTACAGATCTTCTTTATGCACCAAGAGCTTGTAACACTTCAAAGAGAAAGGAAAAATTGAAATCGCATCGTATGACCCCTTTAATTTGTCATTTATGGAACCGCTTTAGCCCCGATTGATTTGTTAGGTTATTTCACGTCAGGTTTTGGACTTTAACCCCAGTTTTTCCTCGAGTCTCTGTAGTGTTGTTGTGATGCATCATATCCATGCAGCAGCGGTGACGAGAGCGCACTTGAGAAACAGTTTAGAGAGAAGAAATCAATCTACATATAAAATATCGGTCACAGATTATTGGTCACTTTCTAAACAATAAAAGTATAGCGCATCCACTAGTAATTATATATAAATAAATCGGGTCTGAATACTTTCCGTACCCACTGTATATATATATATATATATATATGAGAGAGAGAGAGAGAGAGAGGGGGAATACATATTATATTAATATGAAATATATATATAGCCTATTAATATGAAAATAAATAAATAATAATAATACATAATAACGTTAATAAATTATATATAATAAATAAAATTATTACTAACATTAATAAACATTAATAAATGATGTACATGAATAAATGCACAATACAAATGTTAATGTACAAAAATAATTTATTCACAAACATTAAAATCAATGTTCAAGTCATAAAATCTAGTAATGTTAAAAAACAAACAAACATGAAATTGTATTATTTATGTCCTGGTGGAAAATAGCAATAAATTAATATTCTGATGTCGCTTTATGGTCTTTTTAGGGTTAAATTACATTGTATGCAGTAATGTTTTTAAACGCCGTTATGACTGCGTCTTTACATCATTTCGAGCGCGCCCAGTCACCGTAACTGCGCGATTAGACGCGCAACACAAAGAAAGTGCGGCTGGCTTGACCGCAGTGACAGAAGCCTATCGACTCAGATTTCGGCGACACCCTGGCACGAGAATTAGAGCTATTTCGAAAAGTGATTACAGAGAACAGTTGAATACAATTAAAACGCTGCTTTTAAATGTTACATTTTTATGTCTAAAATGCACGTTAAACGAGTTAAAATGTATGTAATATTGTAAACTATGCTTTATTCACCAAAATAAATTCAACGTCCATGGGTCCATGGGTGTTCTTGCTTAATAAATGTTTATCTTTTGATTATTGCTGCTACCTAGTAATTATATGTGTGATTTTTAATTTCACAAAAGTGTGGGGGTATCTCGGGGGATATAGACATGAATAATAATAATAATAATAAATCACCGCTTTGTATTAGGCTATGCCTCCTAATACGATCCTGATGGCTTGCCCCTTTTAGAGTTAAGAAAGGCTTAAGGCTTGCAAAGGGTAGAAGAAACATACAAAATCTAGGAAGAGTTATGCAATTATGCTCACAAAAGGTCGAGTTTAAGGACAGGTCTCCTTTAAAGCTTAATTTTTACTGTCTGTTGTAACGTTTTAACGCTGATCTGCCTGCACCCACACGAAGAGCGCTCTATTCATATGGTAATGATCTGATGCAGCCATACATGGGTAACGCCCCTCAGTACTATAAAACTGGCAGCACATTTCAGTTTTGTTGACTTTTTAATCACGATGGCACTTGTTCCACCATCCATGCTGCCTATACAGGAGAGCGCGTGCAAAGGAAAATCAAAGCACAACATACATGGAAGACGAAGATTTTACCATGTCCTGCACCTGTGACTGCATACAACCAGCACATGGGGGGTGTTGACCTGTCCGATCAGCTGTTGCAATACTACGCTGCGCAGCACAAAACCATGAAGTGGTACAGAAAAATCTTCCTACACTTCTTGGACATTGCTGCCACTAATGCTTTCATATTGCACAAAGAGCTGCACAGCAACATGACTCACGATCAGTTCATGGAAGAGCTTATTACAGAGCTCTGTGGTGTGTCACAGAAAGCAGCACCAAAACAGTTTAGCACAGACCATGTGCCAATTCCAGGAGCTGAGCTGACTTCAAACGTCAGAAGAATTGCTACTGTTGGTCGCCGGATCTGTGTGCATTGCAAAGCCGTGCATGGAAAGAAGCAACAGACACCTTGGAAATGCCAGGCTTGTGACGTTCACTTGTGTCTTCAGTTGAACAGAAACTGTTTCCAGGAATGGCACAAAAGTCTGTGATTGTTAAAATTGGGTCTACAAAAAATGTCACGATAGATGTAAAACATTTGAAAAATAATTTTGGCAAAGCTCAGGCAAATACATTTAAGTGTTCATGAATAAAATCTGAAATGGAAGGCCAAAAATGTCCAGAAAGAGACAAATTAACAATAGTTTAAAAAGAGCTAAAGGTAAACAAAAAAAAAAAAGACTTACATAATGCCTATACATTTAAAAACATAATCTTAGAAAACTTGTGTCCTTTTGTCTGTTTGAAAGCTATTTTCTTTTTTTCTTTTTCCTGATACAAATGTACAAAAGATGGTTTGTTTACTTTTTAAAGCAGCACATTGTTAATACTCCAATAAAGTTTAATTGACACTGAATTATTAGTTGTTTTGTTATTGTTGTTGTTGTTTTCTAACATTATGGAATGTTAATACTTAAAGCTTAAAAGTTTGGACAAAATTACTTTGGTTTGAAGTGGGTTTTGATGGGATATATTGTGATTATATAAAACATTAAGGAGTTTAAATGCACTTTAACAATTAATTCCACTGCTACTACTGATGGCACAAACAGCTTTAAGTGGAAACACTGTTCACATTACGGTTACCTACTACACGTTTAGGATATTTATATATGTATTCATTTATTGATTCATATTTTATTATGATTCAATTATGCATAATGGTCAAATAAATTGCATAAATGAAATTACAGCGAGTAAATTGCCCTCTGAGCCTCAATGCCTCTTTTGTCTCTTCCCTTTACAGTGTTGGGGAACACAGTTTGGAGCAGAATAGGGAGGCCGATATAAGACTGAAGAACAGTGGCCTGGTGCATTTCATTTTAAAGTAGCTGAGTTGGCAAGTTGAAAATCCAGAAATTTAGATCAAGTTCTGTGTGCTCATAACATCTGGACTCTTCTCTGTGAGAGTTTGATCTAGAGTTTGATTAACTGAACCTGAAAGTGTCAACATTTACTGTACAGTGAACAGCCAATCACACAAAACATTAAGGGCATCACTTTGATTTACTTCTTGTGAGAGAGTTGGAGCAATGGCTGTAGATTAAAGGTGCACTCTTTTTAAAGTCTTAGGTCTATTCAACCATAAGTGTCCGGTGAAGTACAGTTCACAGGGTATTTCACGTGAGATTGCATTCCAAATGCAGAATACATGTTCAGTGTGACAGGCCACAAACGGCATTGTGAAGGGTGGATTCTGGAATCACTGCCGCTTCAATATATATCCTTTTGAGTGGTTTATTAAGTTAAGTTAAATTGTTATCATTATTTGAAATAATAAATAATTTGAAGGACTTCCCCATGTGAAACTTGAATAGTATATAATTACATGTCTTCACACTGGAATGCTCTCTCCTTGGTTTGAGAAAAGCACCCAACACGTTAAAACATACATTTACTCTTCTGACTTATGACAGCTTAGGTCACGAAAAAGGTGTAGCTACTCACACTAGGCACGGTTGCTTTGAACCGAGCGCGACTATCCCCCCTCCCCCGCTGGCCTGCACTTGCACTAAACTTTCCGGGCATACGACATGTATAAGATAATGGAGAAAACCAATTTCGCTAATATTCTGCCGAATAATTGATAATGATTTATAATGTATGCCGTGCATTGATTTTCACTTGTATGTATTAGAAAATTATTATGGAGGCAGCTGACGTTAATGAAATAATTTGCAGCTTTACTCGCAAACTACATTTCCTGTTCATCAATAAGGTAAGAACCAGAGCCATTATAAACCTAAATATACTTGATTGAATTAAATTTATTGAAAAGTGTAGTGTAGTAGTAGTAATAGAATATGTTTGCGGTCGTAATGATGACAATAGCGCACACAAAATAGGATCTGCGCGGTTAGCGCTCACACTGCATGCGTACCATGCCCGAGCCCAACCGAACCGTGCCCTGGCCCACCTCTTCCAACCGGGCCAGGGCCGACTAAACGAACCGCCCGAGCCCAACCGAACCGTTCCCTGGCCCACCTCTTCCAACCAGGCCAGGGCCGACTAAACGAACCGCGCCCGAGCGCGGCACGGAGCACTCACACTATGACTAAGCCAACGAACCGGGCTTTGGGGGTCAAACGCGCTCGGGCACGGTTCAAAACGCCTAGTGTGAGTACACCAAGGCCTCTCTTGTACGTGACCAATTAACAATTAAAGCATTTACTTTAATCATCTTTAGGCCAAATCCTAATTCTATTTTATACCCCTTCCCCTTCCCCTACCCCTCTGCCTATCCCTTCCCCTTGTCCCTTGAAACAGAGTGTCAAGGGGTAGGGGTGAAAATATTCCCCTAAGAATTGGGACACCACTACTATACCGTCACACGTCATCATATGTCGTCTAGCTCCTACAGACACACACACACACACACATCAGATATCGCGCAGCTCACACATCCAGGAGCAAAGAAACTTATCAAGGCTGCCCAACGACTTTTATTAATAACAGTTTAAATACTGAATCGCTACATTATATTTTCCAGCAACTAGAGGATATAGGTTTTTGAAGTAAACTCACTCTAAAAAGAGAAATGCACAGACGTGCATACAAGCAACTTTCATCTCTCTCTCTCTCTCTCGAATTGGCAATATTCGAGAAAAGGGTTTAGCGATTTCTAATTATTGGGGGGACCTCAATGTCTATGGTGGTTATTATTGCCCTGATCAGACATGAAAATATGTTGTGGCACTATCGTGCAGTCTATAATGATATGACGTTAGCAAACTTTAGTGATGTTTTGCAGTAACTTGACCGTAAATATGAACTCACGATTGAATGTAACATAAAACAAATGAGTACTTTTCGTTAAAATCTTTATTAATGACAAAAATGCTTACATGTATGTGTATTTTTGTTCGCTCGGGCAGCCATGTTGCCGCTGAAGCCGGTTTACGCTGAGATAATTCATACTCCTTCGTTTGAAGTGTGGTCCCGAAAAATCTTCGTTTGAAGGGCTATCTGTCCCTTCCCCTTCCCCCTACCCCACCAACCAAAAGAGAATCGAGACACCCCTACCCCTTCACGTGAACGCGCGAAACGGAGGGGGAAAGGGGATGAGCTAAGGGGTAGAATTGGGATTGGTAAAATAATATTGTCTGAAACCTCTAGCTGAGGAAAAAGTACTTCATATCTGGATGTTTATGGAAAGTTTCTGATTAGAGCTTGGGTTTGAACAACCCAGCCTTGAAGTTGTGTATTGTCTATGTGTGTGTGTGTGTGTGTGTTAGTATCTGTGTGTACAGGACTGATATCCTGGGAGATTGGTAAATGGCACCCAAGATGGAATACAAATGTGGACCTCTGCTAGATCTGATTACTTTTCGTCTCTTTTAGAAGAAAATAAACATAACCCCAAGTATTTATTCAATACAGTGGCTAAATTAACAAAAAATAAAGCATCAACAGGTGTTGACATTTCCCAACAGCACAGCAGTATGACTTTATACCCCTACCCCTCCAACCAAAAGAGAATCGAGACACCCCTACCCCTTCACGTGAACGCGCGAAACGGAGGGGGAAAGGGGATGAGCTAAGGGGTAGAATTGGGATTGGTAAAATAATATTGTCTGAAACCTCTAGCTGAGGAAAAAGTACTTCATATCTGGATGTTTATGGAAAGTTTCTGATTAGAGCTTGGGTTTGAACAACCCAGCCTTGAAGTTGTGTATTGTCTATGTGTGTGTGTGTGTGTGTGTTAGTATCTGTGTGTACAGGACTGATATCCTGGGAGATTGGTAAATGGCACCCAAGATGGAATACAAATGTGGACCTCTGCTAGATCTGATTACTTTTCGTCTCTTTTAGAAGAAAATAAACATAACCCCAAGTATTTATTCAATACAGTGGCTAAATTAACGAAAAATAAAGCATCAACAGACACAGACCTTTCCCAACAGCACAGCAGAAATGACTTTATGACCAACTTCTTCTAAAACCTTCAAATTGGCTGTTATTAAGCCTCTCATTAACTGGATGATGACATCACTGAATCATCAATGAACTGACTTTAGCTGGAAAAATGACTCAGGATGTTATTGTCTTCTTGCTTTATTGAAAAACTATTTTCCTGTTTAACACTGTAAAGCTGCTTTGACACAACCAGTATTGTATAAAGCGCTATACAA
>NW_015552696.1:44212-44540 GCF_001515605.1 Sinocyclocheilus anshuiensis | reverse complement strand
ATGTTAGACCCTATTCCATCTAAGCTCCTAAAAGAGGTGCTTCCAGAAGTCATAGATCCTCTTCTGGCTATTTTTAATTTGTCATTGTCGTTAGGATATGTCTCAAAAACCTTAAAATTGGCTGTTATTAAGCCTCTCATCAAAAAAACACAACTTGACCCCAAAGAAATAGTTAATTACAGATCGATCTCGAATCTCCCTTTTTTGTCAAAGATATTAGAAAAGGTAGTATCCTCACAATTATATTCCTTCTTAGAGAAAAATGGTATCTGTGAGGATTTCCAGTCAGGATTTAGACCGTATCATAGTACTGAGACTGCTCTAATTA
>NW_015552696.1:43920-44195 GCF_001515605.1 Sinocyclocheilus anshuiensis | reverse complement strand
GGTTCTGTCAACACTGCACTGGCTACCTATTAAACATCGTATAGATTTTAAAATCTTGCTTATTACTTATAAAGCCCTGAATGGTTTAGCACCTCAGTATTTGAACAAGCTCTTATTGCATTATAGTCCTCCACGTCCGCTGCGTTCTCAAAACTCTAGCAATTTGGTAATACCTAGAATATCAAAATCAACTGCGGGAAGCAGATCCTTTTCCTATTTAGCGCCCAAACTCTGGAATAATCTACCTAACATTGTTCGGGAGGCAGACACACTCT
>NW_015552696.1:43291-43622 GCF_001515605.1 Sinocyclocheilus anshuiensis | reverse complement strand
ACCGTAGCCACCAGATCCAGTCTGTATCCAGATCAGATGGTCACTGCAGTCACCCGGATCCAGTACTAGATCAGACCAGATGGTGGATCAGCACCTAGAGAGGACTTCTACAGCCCTGAAAGTCAGCAGAGACCAGGACAACTAAATGAGCCCCAGATACAGATCCCCAGTAAAGACCTTGTCTCAGACTACCACCGGGACAAGACAACAGGAGCCAGTTGAGTCCTCTGCACAATGTGACTTTGCTGCAGCCTGGAATTGAACTGCTGGTTTTGTCTGGCCAGAGGAGAACTGGCCCCCCGACTGAGCCTGGTTTCTCCCAAGGTTTTTT
>NW_015552696.1:37190-43264 GCF_001515605.1 Sinocyclocheilus anshuiensis | reverse complement strand
GGAAGCAGATCCTTTTCCTATTTAGCGCCCAAACTCTGGAATAATCTACCTAACATTGTTCGGGAGGCAGACACACTCTTGCAGTTTAAATCTAGATTAAAGACCCATCTCTTT
This sequence comes from Sinocyclocheilus anshuiensis, assembly GCF_001515605.1. Lineage (NCBI taxonomy): Eukaryota > Metazoa > Chordata > Actinopteri > Cypriniformes > Cyprinidae > Sinocyclocheilus > Sinocyclocheilus anshuiensis. The sequence goes on along the minus strand of NW_015552696.1, from coordinate 43,150 downwards.
AACCTGGCTTACACATAACACACTAACACATTTCTAATATTAAAATCCGTTAAAAGATTTTTAGGCTGCATTAATTAGGTCAGCCGGAACCGGGAACACTTTCCATAACACCCGATGTACTTGCTACATCGTTAGAAGAATGGCATCTATGCTAATATCAGTCTGTTTCTCTCTTATTCCGAGGTCACCGTAGCCACCAGATCCAGTCTGTATCCAGATCAGATGGTCACTGCAGTCACCCGGATCCAGTACTAGATCAGACCAGATGGTGGATCAGCACCTAGAGAGGACTTCTACAGCCCTGAAAGTCAGCAGAGACCAGGACAACTAAATGAGCCCCAGATACAGATCCCCAGTAAAGACCTTGTCTCAGACTACCACCGGGAACTGAGCTGGATGATGACATCACTGAATTCAATGATGAACTGCCTTTAACTGAAAAATGAGTGTTTACTATTGTCACTTTGCATTATTGACACACTATTTTCCTAATTAAAACTGTACAGTTGCTTTGACACAATCTGTATTGTTAAAAGTGCTATATAAATAAAGGTGACTTGACTTGACTTGACTCTTCCGTCACCCTGACCCATGGGTTGCTTGATATATGTCTCTGGAGAGACCTGTTGCATCTGACCTCTCGATTGCTTGTCTCTGAAGATATGCTTATGTCCATGTGTGGAGATTTTCTAAGTTTATCTATGCTTCAACCAACCAGAATCCTTTTTACCTAAGTAATGATGTAGTTAGTGACCTCTGTTAGAATATAACTAGAGTTGTATTGAGAGTGTAGGCAGAGCAGCCAATGAACTCCATTGAGTGTTGAAGCTGACTTCGGCTGATTAAACTGCAAGCTCTTTTTTTCAGTAAATTTTTCTTCAATTAATTGCATCTCTGACACCAGGGGCCTCATTTATAAAATATTGCGTATAAACCGTCCTAAATTTGTTCTAAGATCATTTCTCAAAAGGGCGCATGTGCGATTCAGAGAAAACGATTGTGCGCACAAAAACAGGTGCGTACGCCTCTCTTCCAGTTGTGACATTTATAAATGCAAATGATCTTGAAATTGTGCGCAGCTGACTGGTGCCAGATCTCCGCCTTGTAAACGCCCCCTAATTAATATCATTACCATATAAAAGAGCACACGCCAATATCCGCATTTCTATGCTTGAGAATGACCAGCACAAAGAAAAAAAAAACTTTACTGAGTCTGAAACGTCTCAGGTTACTTATGTAACAGAGGTTCATTGAGTAGGGAACGAGACACTGCATCCTCTAGGGGTCGCTATGGGGAACGCCTCGTCGTGACCCGTTGCACACATCCTTAAACGCTTTGCTAGTGCTCGCCATAATGAGATGAATAGAGATCGCTCTTGCCACAGAAATGCACGCTTCAAACAAAACAGTCAATGAATACGAAGAAGAGAATTATGTGTGCTCCCGGCGCCTATTTATACTATAGTCGCACCGGTAGTGACATCATGGCTGTCGCCGGCCAACGAGTTGGTGTTTTTTTTCAATGTATGCTTCAGACACGGGTCACGACGAGGCGTTCCCCATAGCGACCCCTAGAGAACGCAGTTCGAAGTTCCCATGAAAGGGAATTGAGGTCCTGCTGGTGGAGGTAGAGGTTTGTGCGGGACGCTTTTTATTTAATAATGTGTAATTATTCTGTGGACAAACAATGTGTGTGTGGTTAAATTTTTTCTATTGACCATTATCAAAAATACTACTTCTAGAAACAACAGAAATAAGAATAGGAATAGTAGTAATTACAAAACAGTTAGGTTTACAAAAGTAAGAATAAACTACCAATTCAAGTAAAATTTTCAGTCATCTTATAAAAAGTGAGTCATCCTACATTTAAAATAACTTGCTATGACAACTAGCCTAATAAAAAGCTTTGTATTACGAAATTCTTGCAAAACGTAAAAAAAAAATATAAAAACATTACTGAAAAAATTGGATGTTTCATATCATAACAAAATTAATTATTACACGATTATGGTCTCCGGTCTTAAAAAACCTGCATGTGATTTGGCATTTCTTTATATTTACACAGCTTACTAATGCTGCTCTAATGTGCCATTAATGTACTGACACAAAATAGTGTATTTTATATAAAATCTATAGATATAAAACAGTTCAAGCATATCACTGTCAGACTCTGTTCCATGTTTTGTGTGTGTCTTGCTCCCCATGTGCCTTCCTATGCCCTTATTTGGTTAGTTTCCTGTTCCTGTCCTGATTAGTTAAGTTAATTTGTCCCAGGTGTTTCCCTTGATGTTTCATTGCTCCCAGGTGTGTCTCGTCATCCCCTGCGGGACGCTTTTTATTTAATAATGTGTAATTATTCTGTGGACAAACAATGTGTGTGTGGTTAAATTTTTTCTATTGACCATTATCAAAAATACTACTTCTAGAAACAACAGAAATAAGAATAGGAATAGTAGTAATTACAAAACAGTTAGGTTTACAAAAGTAAGAATAAACTACCAATTCAAGTAAAATTTTCAGTCATCTTATAAAAAGTGAGTCATCCTACATTTAAAATAACTTGCTATGACAACTAATAAAAAGTTTAGTATCACGAAATTCTTGCAAAAATTAAAAAAACATTATTGAAAGTAAAATTGGACATTTCATATCATAATAAAATAAATGATTACACAATTATGGTCTCCGCACTTTTAAAATCACTTGCTATGACAACTAATAAAAAGTTTAGTATCATGCAATTCTTGCAAATTAAAAAAAAAAACATTATTGAAAGAAAAATTGGATGTTTCATAACATAATAAAATTAATTATTACACGATTATGGTCTCCGGTCTGAAAAAACCTGCATGTGATTTGGCATTTCTTTATATTTACACAGCTTACTAATGCTGCTCTAATGTGCCATTAATGTACTGACACAAAATAGTGTATTTTATATAAAATCTATAGATATAAAACAGTTCAAGCATATCACTGTCAGACTCTGTTCCATGTTTTGTGTGTGTCTTGCTCCTCGTCTCTCTCTGTTCCTTGCTCCTCAGTCCGCTCAGCAGTGCACCCGTGACAATCACAGTGTTAGTTTAAACGCTTAACCTAGATAAATGTGCGCTGTTATAGATGCATATCCAATAGTTTGTGCGGAGAGTGGAAGCTGAAATGCCTTACATGGAGAAATTGACTTTGGCATGCAAAAGACTGATCTCATAATTAATGGCATGGCATGCAGGCCTATAATAGCTGCTGAAATGTTTGCGGGGAAAATCTCAGGTCAGTCTGAGTGCTCATGGTACGCACAGTGCCTACAGCCATACACCTGCAGGCGCCACTGCTTGCACGTACACCGCTTTTATTATTATTGCAGCTTAGATGTTCAAATAGCTGCAGTACTCTGCCTCTGCCGCAAGGAAAAGTGTGTACGGCTGTGTAATGGAGGCCAGCGAGTAGGTGCTCTGCAGTCTTTAGCCTCGTTGTTAATGCGTCCGCCTCCCATGCCGGAGACCCAGGTCCGAGACCCACTCGGAACAAGAGCGAGGTGTGGTGGAGAGGACCCGGGAGAGAGGGGTTACATTGGTGCCGTGACCCATCGTGAGTCATGTTGCCGTGCAGCTCTTTGTGCAATATGAAAGCGTTGTTGGCGGCAATGTCCAAGAAGTGTAGGAAGATTTTTCTGTACCACTTCATGGTTTTGTGCTGCGCAGCGTAGTATTGCAACAGCTGATCGGACAGGTCAACACCCCCCATGTGCTGGTTGTATGCAGTCACAGGTGCAGGACATGGTAAAATCTTCGTCTTCCATGTATGTTGTGCTTTGATTTTCCTTTGCACGCGCTCTCCTGTATAGGCAGCATGGATGGTGGAACAAACAGACACCTCTTGCGTGTCCATCCACTTCACACACACAAGAGGCCCATCCCGAATCCACCTGATGGATCCCCTGCTGGAGTTTCTGCTCAGTGAATTAGCTGCAGTCTTCGGGAAGTCCTTCCTCTGGTCTCTGTACGTCCCACAAGCACCAAACTTCAGAGCAAACAAGTCTGTGAAGAGCTTTGGACTTGTGTAGAAATCATCCATGTACACATGATACCCAGAGCCCAAAACTTTACGGTCCAGGAGAGACATCACAGCATCATACGAAAGCCCACGGTCTGTGAGAAAGCTATTCTTGCCCGTGTAGACAGAGAAGTCCACAGTATATCCATTTGAGGAGTCTGAAAGGACAAAAAACTTGAACTTTGTCAGCTTGGCTTTCATGTACACCGTCATTCCGGTATTTGCTCTGCATGCCACCAATCTCTCCTTCACAGCTACATTTCTTCTGGGATGATAGAAGGCTTTGCACGCAAGACGAATAGTGTCCATGAGGGGTTTGATCCTGAACAGACGGTCATGTTGGGCTGTGCCCCTCTTTCTGTCGTTTTCCTTGTCTGCGTCTGGGTGACTCATGTGCACATTCCATGAAATGGTGCGGTATCTGTCCCGTGGCATAACTGTGGCGGGGAAAGGCAGAGAGAAAAGGCTGTCCTGCCGCCAGTAGTCAGCGATGGAGCTCATCTTCACCGCGGCCATGTAGAATACGAGTCCGATGTAGCGGTACAGCTCATCAACACCGACATCGGTCCATTTGTACTTGCGGCCCTTTGCAATTGCCCTGGCAGCCTGAGCATTTGTGTTGTGGCACAGGTTTGCCACGGCGCTCTCTGTGAAAAACAGTTTGAAAAGACTCATGGGAGAGTGCGAGTCAGCAGCAGACAACTGCGGTCCAGGTTCCCGAGCAGGCAGGAATCTCAGAGTCTGTGCAACCCGGTCAACATCAGTCTCTGCTGTCCACGAAAGAGTCCCGGCTCTCTTTGCAGCAGGCATCTGGTCGCTGTCATTCTCACATCTGCAACAAAATAAAATCAAATAAAAAGTGAGCATGGTGACAACATGTATACTTTACATTATGCAAGCATTTATACAAATATCTGACAGTATGCAAGCAAAATTAAACTCTAAGATGTAAAATGGCGGTAAATGCACACTTACTCATTAAGTTTCTCAACCGAGTTGAAAACTGAACGCTTGCGTGCTGCCCTTGTATGATGTGCACATGAAGGCGCCACGTTCCTAAAACAAATAAACAAACAACAAAATAAAATAAATAAATGAAAACATTTGTTATCTTATATTGTCAAAGGTACCAGTGCATGCATAAGAGATGGGCAATTATAGGCCTATGGACTGATGGGCAGGGCCGCATTAACCACTGGGCTAGGCGGGGCTGAAGCCCCGGGGCCCGAGCTAGGAGGGGGCCCGTGATTGGTGCTTGACGGACATCGGTAGCGCCGATCGCCAAAGCCCCACCACACCCCTCACTTTTTAGTGCTATTATTTAGTGGAGTTTTTCCGTAAATTCCATGCATTACCATTAGAGATTAAAATATCACATTTGAATTTGGTTTACCAATCAAATGCATTTATTATATATTTTACTTTTGAACAAACTGCACGTAGCCTATCTATCAGGTGGTCGCTGCACCTAATGTCTGCATTCACCTCTCTTCACTTCATTCTGGTGTAATCTAGAAATGGTCATGCAAAGAACAATCTTCGATAAGTAAAAATGTCAACTATTCTAAACAAAAAAAAAATAGTGAGAGAAAAAAATGAGGAGAGAGGGGAAAACATGAGTGAGTCACTAAAATCCACAGATAGTTTAATGGACTGGACACATGGAGCAGATAAAAACATCGTCATCAATAGGGCCTTTCACACCGCTTTAGTTCCAGAACTAAATGTACAGTACTAAAGTACTGGGACGATTTTGCGCAAACTATTTCCCAGTACCATTTAAAGGGTTGCATTCGCACCGAGAGTGTGTACTAAGACGTGACGTAAGCCGGTCAACAGCGGCGTCATTTGTGCGCGGCGTTCAACAACAGAAACAAATAAGAACAACATTAAGAACAGGAGGATGG
>NW_015552696.1:24651-37180 GCF_001515605.1 Sinocyclocheilus anshuiensis | reverse complement strand
AGGAGCTAATTTGGTTCTCGAAAAAGGCAGTCCGGTACTAAAATCGCACCCAGTTCTGGCGGTGCGAAAACGCCAAAAAGTGGGTAGTTCCACAATTAGTTCTGGTACTATGAAAAGGCTCCCGCGGTGCGAAAGGCCCTATCCACACAGATTTTAGGTTAGTTTGATTATTAACTTGATAAATGTTGCTTTTTGGGTTTGAACAAACTCTATAGGGCTAGTATACCCAGCTAACAATTTTTGGTTCCCAGAACGTTCTGTTCTTTTAAATATAAATCTACAAATAACCTACAGGGAACGTTCCGGGAAGGTTCTCTTTAGGTTATAAAATTAAACCTAAAAATAACCTGCAAGGAACGTTCTTATTTGGTTCCCAAAAAAATAAACAAATGGGAACCTAATGGGAACGTTCTGTGTTTGTTGGGTATTTGCTTATGGGTTGAGAAATAAATTTTGCGCGTCATGTAAGCTTTTTATTTAAACGCATTTTAAGCATTTTGGTTTAAAAACTAATTTAAGCAGTGGGGCAGAATTCATTTTGGATACGCGAGGAACACACTTGCTCGTACAGCGCCTGACTAAACTAAGAGTTATTTTTCACGCCGTGTGTTTAAACGTTCGAATACACATAGTTATGTGTCAAAATGCCTGTCTCCTTGTCAACACAGTAATTTGTGTCTTAAATGAACGTTAATAGTTAAAGATAAAGCATGTGAACTAGTTGGCTATTATGAGATCCTGGCATTATATGATGAGATTTTAAAGGGATATAGTTCACCCAAAAATTTAAATATTATAGTATCAGTTTACACACAATACAAATACACAATACACACAATACAAATAATATTATTTACTCAGTTTCAAGTTGTTCTGAACCTGCATGAATTTCTTTGTTCTCCTCAACATAAAACAAGATATTTTGAAGAATATTTGTAACCACTAGAAAGTTTCTTGTCCCTGTTGACTCCAATAGTGTTTTTTTCCCCCATACTATGGAAGTTATGGGGGCACGGAAACTGTTACCAGTAGGCTATTGTTCCAATTATATACATTTGCATTCAACAGCAGAAGGAAACTCATTCAGGTTTAGAACAACAACAACAACATAACTTTCATTTTTGGGTGAACTATTCCTCCAAAGCAGCCTAATATAGCTGCTGTTGCTATTTGTGTCAATAATGTAAATTAAACATTAGAAAGAAAATCACTCACTGTCCTTGACCAAATCACTTTTGTAAAATAATGTATATTGAATTCATGCAGTGAAGACTATTCAGTCTATTTGTAGTCTATGTATTTCATACAATATAATATTTCTTATTCAGTGCTTTAAATGTTTGTAGCTCAATTTCTTTGTTCTATTGTAATTCATGACTGTTTACTTGTCTTCAGTAAGTTTGTTTTTATTTAGGCTAGTATTTTTTACTTTGTGATATTGGAATGGTAACAAGAATTGTGAAATTGCAATGCATCAAACTTTGATAGGATAAAAATCCTATTTTAAACTATACACTCTAAAAAACGCTGGGTTGTTTTTTCAACCCAAATGCTGGGTTGGGAACGCGGACATGAAAGAGAGCATGCATGTCACGTTAACATCGGACATATCTCGACGACACCAGTGCGAGAAGCCGCCATTTTCTCAGCGTTTTCAGATGGAAGCGAGTGCAAGTGAAAGACGGTTTATGGTAAGTAAAGATTAAAAATGTAAAGTCATCATTCATTGTTTGAGTCCGGTAGTATCTTGAGATTTCATGGAAGGCGGAAATATTCTGAAAAGAGCTTATATTGAAAAATACACGGATTTCGCCTCAGAAATAGTCTTAAATACTCTTTTACTGAACGGAAGAGGTGCTTTTAATATAACGTCAGTGAGTGTCATGTCATTTACATAATATTTTTTACATTTTTTGAGGTGTTAAGAGAGGGTTATTGACATATTTACATGTTAATTCGTTTTTTTTTTTTCGCGGTTAAATTGAATGTAGTTTCCTAAAGGAAACAGCGTTATGTAATAAAGACTAGCCTAATTATTTTGAGGCTGATGAAGTGATAATTGTTAAAAGTAATGTTTTGCATGTTATATTTCAGACATGTTGAGCTTTGTGTCTTCATTGTGCGTTGAAAGTCAGAGACATAGGAGAGCATCATTCTTTTGAGATTGATGTGAGTTATTTTTAGAAAATAAATGTTTCTGTTGTCTCCTGCCTGTTTACCTCACATTTTGATGCAACAACAGTATGATTACGTGTTCATATTTTATGTAAACCATTGATGTCTGTATTTTTCATTGCAGAACTCAAACCAACTTTTGAGTTGTCTGATTTGGAGAGTCATCATTCTTGGTCTTCTTTTCTTAAAGGAATAGTTCACACAAAAAAATATATTCACTTGCCCTCGTGTCATTCCAAAACTAGAAGACTTCTGTCTATCTTTAGATAATTTTTTGTTAATCCATTGAAAGTCTAGATAATCAGTATTTTCAAGCTTCAAAAATACAGGAGTTATTGTAGATGTAATCCATGCCAATATTTATATATGAATAAATCTTAAAATTATGGTGAACTAACCCTTTAAAGAGCAGCCCTCCACGTACATGAAAATTTGTGAGGTATTTGTGAATGTCATGTCTGTTTTAATGTTTCAGAAAATAAGTAGCTTTCTGAAAGCAATATATTTACTTAAACAATATGACATGCCCTCACACTAATGCTGCCATTACAGAGACATTAAACAACCACACAAACAGACTATTTACCTATCCTTACTGATGTGGATGCACCTCTATCTGAAAATGGATAGATTTTAATGAAATGTTTTCTTTTTTCAAATGTTTTTCTCTTTTTAGGCCACTGATGAAGAACAGGTGGTGACTGGGATGAGGACTGGTCAAAGAGGAGAATGTCCTTTCCCCCAAACTGATGCAACAGTGGTTGTAAAGGAGGAGGCTGCCCTGGATAATGTAGAAGATGTCACATGCCTTTGCTGTGCTGATAGGGCTTCTTCATGACTACATCAGTTATGCAAAAAAAAAAGATAATGGAAATTGGCAGCGATGCCTGATCTGTATTCATGGACTAAGTGTATAATTTGTAAAAAACAAAATGTTAAATGCTTGTTCCGTGTTGTTGTTCAGTAGAAATGGTGTTTACACTCTGTCATTCATACACATGCTCACATTCTTTCACACATATGTTTCTGATAAATGTTATAATATCAGTGTTAATGTTGTGGTTTATTTACTGTCATGCCAGAATAGTTTGTAAAGAACTTAACTATTAACTAATTGTACAAATATTGTATAAAGTGTTTTTGTATAATATTTTTATACAATTTATACAATTTACAAAATAAGTCAAATTTGATCTTAAAAGTTATATTCAACAAATGTTCAATGCTTCATTTATAAACTCTGTAGCTGTTAATGCCATACTTTTCTGCATTTCTTCTCACATGCATGTTACTTTTGACTGTTTTCTCTTGTTTTAAATAACTATTTACCTTTTGATAGTCATTCTGTGTGTGTAAAAGTGATTTTAAAATGAACAAGATTTGTAGGTTTAATGTCTAGCTCGATTTGGGTTCATTTTAGCCTAGCAGTGTAGTTATTTTAAACCATAAAAAAGCAACCCAGCATGCTGGGTCAGACATCATAACCCAACTTGTTGGGTTAGAACACAGCGCTGGGTTCGTCCCTTTTTGACCCAGCACTGGGTTGCCAAAATAACCCAAATTGGGTTGTTTTTAACCCAGCCGTTTTTAGTTTGTGTGTGTGTGTGTGTGTATATATATATATATATAATTATTGTGATGGGGGCCCTGCAGTAAGTCATAGCCCCGGGGCCCAGTGAGGTCTTAATGCGGCCCTGCTGATGGGACATCGACATAATTATGTATACCAATTTATTTTCGCAAATATCTGATTAGGTGCAAATGTTTTAAGATTAAGTTCGTTAATTACGCTGTATATCACATTAAACAACGACCATAAGTAAACCAAAACTATAGGCCATTGGTATAGTCTTAAACATTTCTTTTTGTCACAGTATAGAACATTTACACAGTTACATGATTTGTAAGACAGTTAAACGCTATAAAAACTCCACAGAACAGCACATTTTATTCCTAACATTACAGACGTGTTTCAGTCTGACGATAGACCTGAAACAGCTATATGCGCGGCTTTGTATAATAACTATTGTAAGAAAGAATAAACGACTTACTCGTTACAAACAGTATCCTTTGTTATATCAAATCGCTCATTAAAATGAAAGCTTTCGTCCTCCGAATCGTCGTCGTCTTCAGAAGAACAGGTGAACTCTTCCTCGCTGTCCGTGTTCGTCTGGAGAGCCTCCTCGAGTGTGTGCGCCATCCTGATCAGCTGACAATACCGCTAAACATGTGCTGCCAGCTTATCGTGTTTCTGTGGCTCATATCAGACCATTAACATAGGAACCAAGCGCTTTTCGGATGGGTTTAGTCAAGTCAGACAGCGTCCTCCTACACAAAATGGCCTAACTCTCTCTCATGTGAAATGGCTGGAGTCTCTTTCTCTGTGATTGGGCGCATTTACGCAACGACGGTCTCGCGGGTATTTGATTGGGGGAAGGCGGGCTGGGCAGACACCCGCTCCATAGTCTCCACCCCCGAATAACCTTCAAGCTCCCTTTCATTGTCTTTACTTTCCCGCGCTTACATTCTGGATAAACCGGTCATTTTCCAACACGTTTCACTATTTTGCGTCAAAGGAACTCATGTAGAATAGGACACATGAAGCATTTCTTAATATACGCGCCAAATAAATCCCTTGGAAAAAAAAAGAAAAAAAAAAGTTTACAATAAAAATGGTTTTACAAGCAACCATAATTCGGCTTTTTCCATAAAACACATTTGACTATATTCTGTGAAACAGAAACATTAGTGTGTGCATTGTAATAAATGCGTTTTTTTGTGTTTTTCTGATAATACGGACAAGTTTATCCTCCGAAGCCGTACAGAGTGAGTCCCTGTCGCTTTATGTTATTGATCAATATGTGAATCCATTGACCGGACTAGAGTGGGGGTTCAATCTTCAACTGGCTGGCAGGAGCCGCCACTGACAGGTCATGTGACCTGCAAATGGCTGGTGGCAGCTGCCAGTCTGATTCTGGCAGGTCACGCGACCTGGGCTGGTGGCTGGCAGTCTCAGCCGCTGTAGATCTGCGAGTATAACGCTTCCCCTATCACTCTCGCTGCAAGGAAATACATTATTTTAATATTATAAATATATTCTTATGGCTCTATTCTTTTGTATGATTAACGTTTTAGGTGGGTTAGCTTTCTCTATTATTTTTCTAGCCTATCTTGTTTTCTATATATATATATAAAACTTGCTACGTGTACTGCCGTTCCCTATCACCCTCGCTGTATGAAAATACATTATTTTAATATTATAAATATATTCTTATGACTCTATTCTTTTGTATGATTGACGTTTTAGGTGGGTTTATCCCAATTAAAGCAGTCAAATGAACGTGATCACGACTGGTTGCTTACTGACTCTCAATCCAGCCAGCCACGGTTAAACTGCGAGTATAACGCGTTCCCTATCACTCTTGCTGCAAGGAAATACATTATTTTAATATTATAAATATATTCTTATGACTCTATTCTTTTGTATGATTGACGTTTTAGGTGGGTTTATCCCAATTAAAGCAGTCAAATGAACGTGATCACGACTGGTTGCTTACTGACGCTTCTCTGGATGCTCAACCAGCCAGCCTCTGCTGAGCTGCGAGTATAACGCATTCCCTATCACTGTCGCTGCATGAAAATACATTATTTTAATATTATAAATATATTCTTATGACTCTGTTCTTTTGTATGATTGACGTTTTAGGTGGGTTTATCCCAATTAAAGCAGTCAAATGAACATGATCACGACTGGTTGCTTACTGACGCTTCTCTCGACGCTCAACCAGCCAGCTGCTGCTGAGCTGCGAGTATAACGCGTTCCCTATCACTGTCGCTGCAAGGAAATACATTTTTGTATTATTATGACTATATTCCTATGACTCTATTCTTTTGTATGATTTACGTTTTATTTATTTTTTTCCCAATAAAAGCAGTCAAATGAATGTGATCATGACTTGTTGCTTACTGACGCTTCGCTGGACACTCAACCTGCCAGCCGCTGCTGCCTCTCATTCCAAGGAAATCATTCTAATTTGTATGGATACTGCCACTAGTTGTGACGATTTTACGATTTATGTTATGTAATAACATTTGTTATGCAATAATGTAAAGCATAAAAATGCCTATTAAAACGTGAATTATCCCAATAACATGAATCTTTCTCATAAAGTAATTTCAGCAACAACAGGACAAACTGCAATGCTTTTTAATAATTCTATAAAAGAAAGCCAACTTAAACTCCATTAGGGGTTCAATCCCTAACTGATTGGCAGCACCAGTGACCATTGGCAGCTGGCAGTCTGATTCTGGCAGGTCACGTGATCTGCCAGTGGTTGGCTGCCTGGCGGCTGGAAGTCCACTGTCAGGAACCATTGATTCATGGCAGATATATGTTGCTCTCCTTCCACTCTATACGGGAATAATATATATATATATTTTATTGTACATCTGTTCATATGACTTTATTCTTTTACATATTCAATGTTTTATGGAGTGATATGGAACCCGTTCAATTCGGAGCTGAAAGTGACTGGCTGCACTGAAGCGGCAGTAACCCACCAGTCGGGATCACGGTCATTTGAACACTTTATTTGTGATAAACCTCCCTAAAATGTCCACAGTTTAAAAGACTAGACTTATAATAATATATTAATAATCATAAAATAATATAGTTAATTTTGGATAAAAGCGTCTGCTAAATGCATAAATTATTAAAATTATTAAATTAAATTATTATTCAGGATAAACCTCCCTTATACGCCTATGATAAAAAAGAGTACATTCATAAGAATACATTAATAATAATAATAAAACAATTAATTTCATTGTACTTATTAAACCTCCTTAAACCTATATTATATTATATTATATTAAAAATACATTCAAAAGAACATATTCACAATAATAAAATTATGCATTTCCTTGCAGCAGGAGTGGGAACGCATAGGCATACTCATAGCTTAAAAAGGCTGACTGGAGGAAACTGTTATAGGAGGACATGAATGCAAATAATTAACTGACGCAAAGTTGTTTACAAAAACAATGTAGAAATAACAAAAATAAAATCAGAACGATTTCCTTGGAATGAGAGGCAGCAGAGGCTGGCTGGTTGAGCATCCAACGAAGCGTCAGTAAGCAACCAGTCGTGATCACGTTCATTTGACTGCTTTAGTTGGGGTAAAAAACCTAAAAGGTCAATCATCCGAAAAAACGAGTCATAAAAATATATTCATAATAAAATAGTGTATTTCCTTGCAGCGAGAGTGATAAGGTAGGCCTTCTACTCCCAGATCTACAGCGGCTGCCTGAAGCTGCCAGCCAGCCACTGGCAGGTCACATGACCTGTCAGTGGCGGCTCCTGCCAGCCAGCTGAAGATTGAACCTCTACAGCCGGACTACGCATGAGTCATAACACGAGTTGGAACAGATTAAAACCGTTTTCAAGCCATCCTCTGCTCCGCGGTGTTTCGTGAGAGAGGCTGAAGAAACCGAGTCTGACCAGCAGGTGTCGCTAATGCGCGCTGTTAGAAAGCTCGAGTAATGAACCGTTTTCGGCACAATTTGGTGAAAGCCTCAAAAGGTTCAGAAAGCCTCGTTTCCCATCACTAAAACTAGGCTTTAATAAGCTAATTATTAACACAATCAATCATATAAATGCTTACTGTAACTACTCCGGGAAAACCGGTGACTTTCTGAAACGCAGGACTTACAAATATAATATTTAGAAAAATTGGGTTAGAATAAGGTTCGTAGTTATATTTTTAAAGTTACAGAAACTCTTTCAGTGATAAGATGGGTGGCTCTTAAAAGAGCCTTTGGGTGTCGGACGGAGCTCTACTTGGAGCTGGTGTACTTGGTGACGGCCTTGGTGCCCTCAGACACGGCGTGCTTGGCCAGCTCCCCGGGCAGCAGCAGACGCACGGCGGTCTGGATCTCTCGGGAAGTGATGGTGGAGCGCTTGTTGTAGTGAGCGAGACGAGACGACTCACCGGCGATGCGCTCGAAGATGTCGTTGACGAAAGAGTTCATGATGCCCATCGCCTTGGAGGAGATCCCGGTGTCAGGATGAACCTGCTTCAGCACTTTGTACACGTAGATAGCGTAGCTCTCCTTCCTGGACCTCCTGCGCTTCTTCCCTGCTTTGCCGGCGGTCTTAGTGACGGCCTTCTTGGAGCCCTTCTTAGGCGCAGACTTCGCGGGTTCAGGCATCTCGTTCCCCGGTGTTCAAAACTAAACTGATACCTCGTGAACCGTGCTCTGGACAGTTATTCGGCGCTCATGCTAATTTCGAAGGGCTGGATCGGCCCGCTCTGATTTGTTTATTCGTACAACGAACGTGAGAACCTCATTTCATTGGTCAAAGACGAGCGGCTTGCGGGCGCATCAGCCAATCGTATGCCTAGACAGTTTAGTCCCGCCTATCGCTTCAGTAACGTCCCCCATAAGTTTTATGTTCTTTGTCTAGCTTTCCCGCGCAAAATTACTGTCTGGGTGAACCTTTGCATTAATACATCACTTTTCACACATTAAAGAAGCTTATGTAGGAGTTACACTAACTACATGATTATTATCAGTTATTTATCAAATTGACGCCCTTAAAACAGGATTTATTTTGATTCACGAAGACTGCATTAAAACCACTTACTACTTGTTTTGTTACTGGTTTAAGCTTGGGATAAACTGTGCTGACCATGTGTCGATAAACACATTTTAACGGTTCACGCTTTTAAAACGCCACCCAAGTTATTTTTATTTAGTAGTTACAAATAAAAACACATTAAATCAGACCATATTGGAAAACACTCTTTTATGAAAATGTGGGGGCTCTTAAAAGAGCCTGTGTTTTTCTGATAATTGGGACGTGTTTATCCTCCGAAGCCGTACAGAGTGCGTCCCTGTCGCTTCAGCGCGTACACCACGTCCATGGCGGTGACGGTCTTTCTCTTGGCGTGCTCGGTGTAAGTCACGGCGTCGCGGATCACGTTCTCCAGGAACACCTTCAGCACACCGCGGGTCTCCTCGTAGATCAGACCGGAGATGCGCTTGACGCCGCCGCGGCGCGCCAGACGACGGATGGCGGGTTTGGTGATGCCCTGGATGTTATCCCGCAGCACTTTACGGTGGCGCTTAGCGCCTCCTTTCCCGAGTCCTTTACCGCCTTTGCCTCTTCCAGACATTGTTATATCGAGTCACTTGCTTTCAATTGTACAATAGAACGTATAAATACTGAGACCGTGCAAGAGGAGATTTACATTCGCTTAAAGGACCTAGTTGAAACATATAAAGGCGGAGCCAAAGACGTAAATCAGCAGCCCTCTTAGCTTTCTGGAATAGCTCTCGAGCTGATGATCAGACATTTGGAAATTACCTCATAAAATAGGTAATCACAAATAACATGCATTTCTTTCAAACTCATTAATAAATATTACCCCAGCAACTATTTCCCTGTGAACAGATTTGTAATATGGATGTTGATATTGATAACTGAATTTGTCCCCCTTCGCTTCTGATTTGTTCTTCTCTAAGGAATATTATTTAATTTGTTACCTCTGTTAGCAAAATTATTTATATATAAACGCATGTATATATAAACGCAAGTACGCTGATTATAAACCACTATTTCTAATTCCGTAGTGAAAACAGGTTACCTTTTTTTCTGGCTAGCGGTCTCTGAGCATTGACTTCTATAAGCGAGTGCAAAATAGTGTTTATATGCGAGACTGAATAATTTAAAGTCAGAACTAAATGTGCAGTTACAAAATACTTCTACACATGTGACTGCACAATGGAGAACCGCTATCAATGAAGTTAAAGGATAAAATACTATTTTCTATCGATGTGCACATGATCTGCTCATTCATTAATTCGTTACGAGCAGGTAGTGAGAGTTTGAATGGGCCCAAAGGAGCACATGTTTTACAGGGATAAAGGAAATTCTACTTTGTTGGACAAATTAAGGCGGCTCTGAAAAGAGCCTTTGGGGTTTAAAGACTTCCGAAAGCGGGTTTAAGCGCGCTCTCCACGGATGCGGCGGGCCAGCTGGATGTCTTTGGGCATGATGGTGACTCTCTTGGCGTGGATGGCGCACAGATTGGTGTCCTCAAACAGACCGACCAAATAAGCCTCGCTGGCCTCCTGCAGGGCCATGACCGCGGAGCTCTGGAAGCGCAGGTCCGTCTTGAAGTCCTGAGCGATTTCTCGCACCAGACGCTGGAAGGGCAGCTTGCGGATCAGCAGCTCGGTGGATTTCTGATAGCGACGGATCTCCCGCAGAGCCACGGTGCCGGGCCTGTAGCGATGAGGCTTCTTGACGCCGCCGGTGGCTGGAGCGCTCTTACGGGCGGCTTTGGTAGCGAGCTGCTTCCTCGGGGCTTTGCCGCCGGTGGATTTACGCGCCGTTTGCTTGGTTCTCGCCATCGCTGCTATGTAGTTACTTCTTCTTTTGTTCTGTGTAAGTAGGAAATGCTGCTTTATGTTAGGCGCCTGCTTTTAAACCGTTACACGGCCACGAGCTTATGCCGTCGTAGAGGGACAGAGGCTTGTGATTGGCTGATGTGTGACGTCTGCGCATGACTGCTAGCCAATGACTGCGCAGCTTCTGTTTTAAAATGGGGCTGTTTATGATTCCCGCTCAAAATGCTTTATTACTTTGTTTTATGCCAAACTCTAAGGATGGGGGGATCGATCCTTAAAGTGAAAAAAGTGAAAGTGAAAGTGACGTGACGTGGTCAAGAATGGTGACCCATACTAGGAATTAGTGCTCTGTGTTTAATCCATCCTAAGTGCACACACACAGCAGTGAACACTAGGGATGGGCGATACCCCTTATTTTGTTTTCGATACGATACCGATATTTTTCAAGGCAGTATCGTCGATATCGATACCGATTCGATACTTCTGAACTAAACTTTTAAATTATGAAATTTATGAAATTATGAAATTACTAAGAGTAAAATGGGTAATGAAAACCACATAACTTTATGTTTAAAGTGCATTTTAACCCGTTTAATCCCAAATTTTTCCCAGACATGAAAATATCCAAATGATGTGTCATTAGTAACCCTTTGAAATAATCAATAAATGTTTTTTTTTGGAAAAGTGTGTGAAAAATTGTATTTTATGGTCAGTCACAATTGTAACAGGTGGGATAATGTGTATACTGAATTAACATTTCTGCAGTCTTAAAAATTGTTATATATCTTAGCCCAGCTATTTTAAACTGTTTGATCACATTCTAGGGTTACTATTATGCATAAAAAAAACCTTATACAACATTGATAGGAATACTGAGATCAAATACAAAAAAATACAACCATCAACGTATTTCACAATTTTTTACTTTTTTGTAACATATACCATCACATTTTTATATTACTGCTACCAGTATTACAACATTAATATTCTAACTTATTCGTAATATTTGAACTTTTAATTTAGTGCAATATTTTGTACTGCCATTAGGGACTGCCAGTGAATGGCTGTTGCATGCATAAAATGCAACCTTTTTATTCTGACAGTGTATGATTTCTATTAACATTACTCGATACTCGCGTCAGTATCGATATATCGATACTTCGGATCGATACGCCCATCCCTAGTGAACACACACCCGGAGCAGTGGGCAGCCACGGCTTCCAGGGAGCAGTTGGGGGTTCGGTGCCTTGCTCAAGGGCACCTCAGTCGTGGTATTGAAGGTGGAAGAGAGTGCTGTACATTCACTCCCCCCACCTACAATCCCTGCTGGTACGAGACTCAAACCCGCAACCTTTGGGTTACGAGTCCGACTCTCTAATCATTAGGCCACGACTTCCCCGAAAAGGTGCTGTGGTTAAAGGTGCTGTATGTAAGTTTTTGACTCTACTAAAATACTAAGTTAACATACTTGTTTCTCTGAAAAACAATGCTACAGTCAGTTATTCTCCTTTGAAAATGTGTGTTCCGGCCAGAATGTCGGTCTCTGGTTTGGTTTGTGAAACCCGCTCACTGCCAGTTTACCCAATTGTATTTAGTCACCCCGGGTTGCCAGTTGGCGGAAAACACTGCGTATTTAATTTAATTCATCCAGGGGCGATTCTAAGATTTTCTTTTTAGGGGGGCTCAGCCCCCAACGAGGGTATAATAATAAAAAATAATAGTAAAAATATAAAGAAAATAAAAAATGATTGACTAATAGTAAATTTATTCAATTTTTTCATTAACTGTTCCCTGGAATGACCTGCCCAAATCAATCCGTGCAGCGGAGTCCTTAACCCTTTGGATAAAAGCGTCTGCTAAATGACTAAATGTAAATGTAAATGTAATAGGGTAAGGTGGTAAAGTAAACTTATTGCATTTTGCAACTTACTGTATTCCA
>NW_015552696.1:22737-24507 GCF_001515605.1 Sinocyclocheilus anshuiensis | reverse complement strand
AATGGTTTTTATACTGTACAAACTGTATATTCTATCACCCTACACCTAAACCTACCCCTTACAGGAAACTTTCTGCATTTTTACAATTTAAAACAAAACTTTGTTTACTTTATTATTATACCAGTTTTACAAATGAGGACGTCCCCAAAGGGAGGTTTTTGGAGATTTTGTCATGTTTAGCTCACTTTTGGGTACAAATTTGCCCCCAAAATATGGTTAAGTAGGTACACACACACACACACCTGTTTGCTGTACAAACAAAATTTTACTGTTTGCATTTCTAGTACAACCTTCCTTCTTTAGCTCAAGTATGCAAAACTATTTGCCATATGCACTGTAATTAATATGTTTTATATTAAAAGTAAAAATTTCAAATAAAAATGGCAATGGAAAACCGATTGCTCCCTCATGATATTTTGTAAACTGACTTTATGACAAAGAACTGCACAGATGCAGATATTGTAACAAGCTATCGATAAACACACAGCTTGTCCTCTGTTTCTCGCTCTGCGCCGCTGCGGAATGTAGAGCGCGCTGAAAGACTGGGAGGAGCCGAAGTCTGCCGCCGTTTTCATATGAAATTTAAAGGGGACTGAGGCATCACGAATTCGTGTACAGTTTATGGAGCTAATCACACATTTTTTAGGGGGGCTGAGTAATCATTTTAGGGGGGCTATAGCCCCCTAAAAATGGCCTACCGACGCCCATGCATTCCTCTCAAGTGCGCTCGTTCCTGTTGGTGTCGTAAATCTGGCAACCTGCATGTGCGTCAAGTCTGAGGAGGAGGGGCCAGGTGAAAAAAAACCCTCTATATTTTGAATTTGGACTGCAATACCTAGTTCAACCACTCGGTGTCAATCCTACATACAGCACCTTTAAGTGTCGATACTTTCGATACTGATGTTGTATCGAAAGGATCGATCCTCACATAAAAATATTGATTTTTTAACCATTAATTTTATTTATCAAGAAATTCGGTGCATAAAATAAGCTTCTAAGTGGAAAAATAGACGATATTAGCGAATAATTGTGTAGGATAGAAGCATTTCTCCTGCTCATCAGAACACACGCAGATGCTGAAAGACAGAAGCAATCCATCACAGACAGCGTTCGCTGCTGACGCATGGCTCAGTCACAGTGCTTGTTCAAATAGGGCTGCGTTTACCAAAGGCATCAGAAGCATAAGTAGATCTTAAGAAACCATTGCCACATTATTACATTACATTACATAACATTGTCACTATATATAAAATTAATTATGAAAAATGCAACAGTTTCCACACAAATATGAAGCAGCAATAGCCTAATAATCAGAAATGTTTCTTGAGCAGCAAATGATATTAGAATGATTTCTGAAGATCATGTGACACTGAAGACTGGAGATGCTGAAAATTCAGCTTTGATCACAGATGCATTTTAAATTACATTTTAAAATATATTAAAATAGAAAATAGTTATTTTTAATTGTTATATTTCACAATATTGCTGCTACTGACCCCACAGCTTTGTGTACATGTAATATTTATTTTAAAGGGGTCATATGATGCGATTTCAATTTTTCCTTTCTCTTTGGAGTGTTACAAGCTCTTGGTGCATAAAGAACATCTGTAAAGTTGTAAAGACTAAAGTCTCAAATCCAAAGAGATATTCTTTATAAAAGTTAAGAGTCAGCCACACCTACCTAAAATGGCTCGTTCTAACATGCCCCCACATATCTACCTCACTATGTGGGAAGATTTGCATAACGCCGCCCAAATGTGCACGCAAAGA
>NW_015552696.1:9851-22365 GCF_001515605.1 Sinocyclocheilus anshuiensis | reverse complement strand
CACCTCGCTTTTCAGAACGATGAGCTTTGTAAAAATCAACGCATTGCAGAAAGGCGGGACATAGAGGAGCAACAATAATGTACAGTAAATAAATCTGTCAGAAAAAAGAAATATGCTAAAGTTTCACCTTTAGGGGTACAACAGCCTGGCAGCCTTTTACAAATATTAACCATGGTTTTATTTCAGTAACCAGTTTACCACAGTTTGTAGTAAAACTGCAGTAACCACAAATTTACCATGGTAATAATAATAATAATACATTTTAGTACTTATGTAACACCATGTTTGTTTTTCATGAGGTACCCTCAAAGGTGCACCTTGTAACTTATCTACCCTTAAAGCAAGCATATTTGTATGGTACTAATATGCTCCCTTTTAGGGGTATAGTTGCACTTTTGAGGTTACTGCCCCAGTAAAGAGCTAAATACAATTAAGAGTATATTTTATTTCTGACAGTGTAAACAAAAAAAATGCCTATGAAATGTTAAAAAAATATGGCTTTAGAATCTAATATTAAGTGAGTATAATTACTGATTATATTCTTTTAATAATTTAAAAGATCAGTTTAGTTTAAAGGTATCGGTATCAACGAAACGGAGCTTGAAAATATCGGTATCGGATCAAAAATAAAATAAGAGGTATCGCCCATCCCCATCAAACTCCCTTTCAAGGATTTCTTATGGTCTTGGTTTACGCATCACACACACACACACTACACCAACACGTTCTTTACAGGTTTCGTAATAATGTTTTATTCATTGTGAAATATTCGTTAGTTCTTTGGTTTAAATGGTTGTGCAAAATAATCTTCAGTTGTAATTTTTTTTTTTTTGCTGATAAAATACATTTCTTTGAAAAAAATGTATGTCTCTACTTACGGAACAAACTAAGAAAAGCGCTCTCTAGTAGATAAAGTGGGTGGCTCTCAAAAGAGCCTTTATATTAACAGACTAGAATCTGCTTATTTGGTTTTGGCGGGTTTCTCGGTCTTCTTGGGCAGCAGCACGGCCTGGATGTTGGGCAGCACGCCGCCCTGAGCGATGGTCACTCCGCCCAGGAGTTTGTTCAGCTCCTCGTCGTTGCGCACCGCCAGCTGCAGGTGACGGGGGATGATACGGCTCTTCTTGTTGTCCCGAGCGGCGTTTCCAGCCAGCTCCAGAATCTCAGCCGTCAGATACTCGAGCACAGCGGCCAGATACACCGGAGCACCGGCACCGACGCGCTCGCCGTAGTTACCTTTGCGGAGAAGCCTGTGAACACGACCGACGTTTGTTTTTCATGAGGTACCCTCAAAGGTGCACCTTGTAACTTATCTACCCTTAAAGCAAGCATATTTGTATGGTACTAATATGCTCCCTTTTAGGGGTATAGTTGCACCTTTGAGGTTACTGCCCCAGTAAAGGGCTAAAATACAATTATAGTATATTTTATTTCTGACAGTGTAAACAAAAAAAGGCCTATGAAATGTTAAAAAACATGGCTAATATTAAGTGAATATAATTACTGATTATATTCTTTTAATAATTTAAAAGATCAGTTTAGTTTAAAGGTATCGGTATCAACGAAACGGAGCTTGAAAATATCGGTATCGGATCAAAAATAAAATAAGAGGTATCGCCCATCCCCATCAAACTCCCTTTCAAGGATTTCTTATGGTCTTGGTTTACGCATCACACACACACACACTACACCAACACGTTCTTTACAGGTTTCGTAATAATGTTTTATTCATTGTGAAATATTCGTTAGTTCTTTGGTTTAAATGGTTGTGCAAAATAATCTTCAGTTGTAATTTTTTTTTTTTTGCTGATAAAATACATTTCTTTGAAAAAAATGTATGTCTCTACTTACGGAACAAACTAAGAAAAGCGCTCTCTAGTAGATAAAGTGGGTGGCTCTCAAAAGAGCCTTTATATTAACAGACTAGAATCTGCTTATTTGGTTTTGGCGGGTTTCTCGGTCTTCTTGGGCAGCAGCACGGCCTGGATGTTGGGCAGCACGCCGCCCTGAGCGATGGTCACTCCGCCCAGGAGTTTGTTCAGCTCCTCGTCGTTGCGCACCGCCAGCTGCAGGTGACGGGGGATGATACGGCTCTTCTTGTTGTCCCGAGCGGCGTTTCCAGCCAGCTCCAGGATCTCAGCCGTCAGATACTCGAGCACAGCGGCCAGATACACCGGAGCACCGGCACCGACGCGCTCGCCGTAGTTACCTTTGCGGAGAAGCCTGTGAACACGACCGACAGGGAACTGCAGCCCTGCTCTAGAGGAGCGAGTCTTAGCCTTCGCTCTGGTCTTACCGCCGGTTTTACCTCTGCCACTCATTGTTGGTTAGAAAAAACCTACGTTAGCAATACACAAATTATAAATCCGTGAGCGCAGCTATACTGTTTATAAACGAGCGTGCCAGTCGCCCATTGGTTTAGAGCCTTGTAAGATTGTAAACCAATCACTGAACTTCCCTCCAACACCCACCGCCAAAGCCACGCCCCCACAGCTCGAATCCTGATCGTGCTGCTCTTTACTAAACACATGACAGAAAACATTACAGAAATTGTGGTGGGGGTTGAATGAGTTTGAAATAATAATGAAAAAAAAAGTAAATACAAAAAAGCGTTAGTAAATATTGTTTTTAACCTAATTAAATTTAGATCGATGATCCATTAAAGCCATTAAACGTATTAACAAACGTTTATAACTTTGAATAACTTTCTAAATTCAGCCAGCATGTATAACATTGTGTCGAGGTAAACTCAGATGCAGTCTTACAGTAATTTACTTCCACAATAGTCAAACTGCGGTCTTTCTTTAGAGTTAGTGGGTGGCTCTGAAAAGAGCCGTTGGGGAGTAAAACATATTTATTTCTTCTTGGGGGCTGCCTTTTTGGGTTTTGCTGCCTTGGGTTTGGCAGTCTTGGCTTTTTTGGGGCTCTTGGCTGCTTTCTTGGGCGCTGCTGGCTTCTTTGTCTTCTTGGGGCTCTTCGTCGTCTTCTTAGCGGCTGCAGCGGCGGGTTTCTTGGCCTTTTTGGGTGATTTCTTAGCGGCGGGCCTCTTTGCCGCTGCGCTCTTTGGCTTCTTGGCAGCAGCGGGTTTCTTGGCCGCGGGCTTCTTAGCTTTAGGAGCCGCCTTCTTCGCCGGCTTCTTCTTGGTCTCAGTTTGGTTCTTGCTGAGCTTGAAGGAGCCGGAGGCGCCGGTCCCTTTGACCTGCAGCAGGGTGCCTTTAGTCACCAGGCTCTTGATGGCAAGCTTGACGCGGGAGTTGTTCTTCTCCACGTCGTAGCCGCCGGCGGCGAGAGCTTTCTTCAGGGCTGCGAGGGACACGCCGCTCCGCTCCTTGGACGCGGACACGGCTTTGACGATCAGCTCACCGACGCCTGGACCTGCTTTCTTGGCTTTGGCGGCGGACTTCTTCTTGGGCGCTTTGGCCGGCGGCGCGGCAGCAGCCGGGGCTGGAGCGGTTTCTGCCATTTTCCCGAGCGGATCTACAGTCTTTCCAAACGCTGAGTTCAAGGATGAGTGTCGCTCGAGCAGCGCTGCGCTCTTAAACAACACATGAGAACCTTATAGACTCAACCCGCGCCGCTCCGTGTCTGCGCGCCTCTGCGAGCTCCTCGCGTGTGTTTCTTTCTCCTACATTGAAGGGCAAAACTCGAGGGTAAAACAGTTTGACGCAGTAAACACCTTTCATTATGGTTCTACACATTCATACACCATTGTAATAGACTAGAGAGAATTATTGATGAAATAATCAACTCACAACAGGTTTTCCAATAAACTTTAAATCAGAAAAAAAAAATAAAAAAAAAATATAAGAAAAACTACAGTAGGTATACAGTAAAATGTAAACTGTCTTCCTCACTGCACTTCTATGTATTTATCAACCCTGTCTTGTGGATTTGGCCACAAGTTCTCATTCACATCATAATGGATGTTTTCATTAGCTAAACATCTTGGGAAAAAAATCTTCTGGCATGGCAAAAACAGGCCTGACATGGTCTCCTCTTGTGATGTCATTGCACACATCATCTATTGCCTGGAGAAAAGTGACTTGTTTGTGAGGGTTTCTATTGTGAACCTTCCACCTCCATGTGCAGAAACTATCCTCAGTCGGGTTACAGTAAGGAAAGGGGAGTATGAGGGTAAATACAAGGTGATAAACTGTGGATGGGCCTGAAACCATGATTGCTCTCAGTGCCGTCGCTAGGAGTTCTGGGCCCATTGCACTGATTTTGCTATGGGGTCCGGTCCCCTCAAAATCACATTCAGTGGGGGGTGGTCGGGCCCCCCAGTGTACATCGTTCTGGGACCCTCTCAACTTCTGGACTCTCAACCTATCCTCTATGTCATGGCCACGTTAAAGCCTGCCATCCAAAAATATGAATGGTTTTCATCAAATTCCAGATCTATCACCCTCAAAAAAAACAAATACTCATAAGAAGGATGTTATGAGTATTTACACTCATAACATACTGTATAACACATAACCCCCCCCCAACAACAGGCATCTTGGAACTGATCATACCTGAACATTCTCAGTCCTCAGTTGCTTTACTTTATAATTTAAACATTAATATTGTTAATCATTTTCCATAAAAACTATGCTTCAAGAGTAATGCAACAGTCATGTAGCAGTTTGAGCAGTTGTATCAATTGATAGTTAGATCATTGTAAAGATATGAATAGACACTCAATTCAGATGTAATGCGTGAGTTGCATTTTGAAATAGTAATACTTTGATGTTAAATTGTCATTTTAAACCGGTGATTTTAGTTCAGTGAACAAAAGATCTTTGGTTCATGTGTATTGTATCCAAGCATTTGGAAAAAGGGTTGTGTTTTGAAAAATTTGCATTTCATCGGTTTTGAATTATGTTTATAGAGTTTTAGCCTGTTAAAGTGCAAACATGATTGTAAAAAACTGTAATAATAATAATAATAATAATAAATCAGTCATCTGAACTCTTAATTTTGTGCGTGTGAATGTGTGGATTCATTTTAGATGAAGGAGTCATCAGTAGGCTACTTAATGGAATGTAAAAGAAAAGTGACAAAACATAAAGCACTTTGCCTTTTGCCCCCTACCTCTCATTCTCCCTTGTCAGAAAGTCAGAAAGAGCTTTATTAGCATGCATGTTTACACACACAAGGAATTTGACTTGGCGACAGGAGCTTCCAGTGCAGAAGAAAGTACAGACATACTGCAAACATACATGATAGTGCTGACAAACAAGGAATAATAACACTAATAAAAAAATAAAAAAAATGCACTAGCTTATATACAGAAGTAGAAATATAGAGAAAGAAAAAATGTCATGAAGGCACTGTGTGTTTTTTCAGAAAGGCGGGGCATAGAGGAGAAACAATAATGTACATTAAGGGTGAAAATAATGTGTTTTTTTTACTTTAAACCGCCTCGGCTTTCACCGTAGACGAAGAGGAGTCCAGCCCGGGGTCGTCACATGTGGTTGCTGCAAGACCGCTGGCCGCTCCTTCGTCAAATCCGCCGGCCCGTGCCATTCTCAAGCCCGCCGGCCGCCGCTCACTCAAGCCCACCGTGTGTGACGCTGTGTGTTTCATTGTGAAAGCGAAACTACTTTGTTTGGTCTTCCAAAAGAGGACACGACTAGAAATCAGTGGTTAAGTTGTATTTACAACACTGTTCCAGAACAGTTCAACCCAAATATTCAGTTGTGTGCAACGCATTTACGGAGGACTGTTTCCTGAACCTGCAGAGTATCCTACAATGCTGTGCACAAAGGCTGTTTCTATAAAGGTCCAACTTTGCAAGGACAGTCTGGCGCTTCTGAGTCACAGCCTGTAAGTACGCTTTTTTATATTTAAAGAATTTGCCACTGACGATTCAAACGTGAGTTTTGAGCAGAGTAGCGCTTGTGTGTCGTTTCTCCGATCATAAATGCAGACATGGTTTTATGTTTACGCGGCGCGATACGCAACGCAATGCGTAAAAAGACATTTATATAATAAATTATATCATTATAATCAGTAATTATGTCCCCACTGGATGCAACAAATGCCTCGTTTGTAATGGGTTTTATTGGTGTTGTCTCATAGCTCAACACAGCATCACAGTATGGTAAGGGGCGTAACATTTCTGTCACATGCTTGAGGTATTCAGCCAATCATAATGCATGTGGAAAAATGCAGTTTTACAAATGCTAGAAATGTGGCTTTCAAAGGAAAGATTGCTATCGAATAGCATACCTAGGTTCCTAATTGATGACGAAGAATTTACAGAGCAGCCATCAAGTGTTAGACAGTGTTCTAGGTTATTACTTGCAGAAGTTTTAGGTCCTATAATTAACACCTCTGTTTTGTTTTGTTTTTCAGAATTTAGCAGTAAGAAATTACTCGTCATCCAGTTTTTTACATTGACTATGCATTCCATTAGTTTTTCAAATTGGTATGTTTCGCCAGGCTGTGAAGAAATACAGAGCTGAGTATCATCAGCATAACAGTGAAAGCTAACACCATATTTCCTGATGATATCTCCCAAGGGTAACATGTAAAAGTGACGGCCCTAGTACTGAGCCTTGAGGTGCTCCATACTGCACTTGTGATCGATATGAAACCTCTTCATTCACTGCTACGAATTGAAATGTGGAAAAAAGCTGCTGTGCATTGAAATAAACACTGAAAGCTATTTAATGTGTAAAATGTTTGTAAAGTCATGTAGCCTACACCTATGAACCTTTTATGCTAAAGCTTTATTTTGATTGAATTGTGTTTCTATACTTAATTTTTAGCTGCTGCCACGCCTTTTTTTGGGTGGAATACCATGAAAATGAGTATTAGTTCAATAATTTACAGTTTTCACCTCTGATATTTAACTTTGATTAAGAATTAAACGTACTCGTTGACTGGAAGTGTGCAGACATCTTTTTGTTGGGTGCTGTTGCCATGGTGAATCATAATTTCGGAGCTCCATTGATCATGGCTTTCCATAGTCGTGGTGCACGCACTAAACTCAGTCAACCTACTCAGAGTGAATTGAACTAACTCAATTGAGCTATTCTGAAACCGAAAACGTCTCGGGTTACGCATGTAACCAAGGTTCCCCGAGAGGGAACGAGACACTGCGCCCCCTAGGGGGCACAATGGGGAATGCAGCCTGCATGACCGCCCATCCAAGTTAAGAGCACAGCTATCCTCAGATAGCTATGCTATGTGAGCAGAACTAGCCTGGATACACAAGACCACTGAAGAGGCTAACTAGAAAGCCTCTAGAGGAGCTAGAGATCTCTACATAAATCGCAGGTAAAGAGAGTGGCGGCTGAGCTAGAACACAGCTATCCTCAGATAGCTATGTCCCTAAGGTCTTATGAAGGCTTGTGGACCAGAATAACATAGCCGAGATAGCACTGTCTAGGCAAGGGCTCAAGGAGACTGATACTTAAGGACCCTAAGAAGGGAGCAGTCACTGAGCTGGCACATACAGGTGCATCTCAATAAAACATTCTAATTTATTAAGATGCACATATAGATATCCGCAGATAGCTATGTACCTAGGAAGGGCTACCAGAAGGGGGACCGACTGAAAACTACTCAGACCACAAAGAGTGAACTGTCTACTTACGACCCAAAGAGGGGAGACAACACTGTCTAGGTTAGGGCTTAAAAAAACGCGACTTAAAGCCCTAAGCAGGGGAGCAGTCACTGAGCTAGCACATAGATATCCTCAGATAATTATGTACCCAGGAAGAGCTACTAGACTGAAACTACCCAGAGTGGGCTGTCTGCTTACAACCCAAAGAGGGGAGACAGCACTGTCTAGGTTAAAAGACCGCTACTTAAAACCCTAAAAAGGGGCGCAATCACGGAGCTAACACATAGCTATCCACAGAGAGCTAGGCTCTAGAAAAGGAGACCGCTCCATAAGAGGGCTTACCGCAGTAGAACACCGCTAGCCTCAGATAGCTGTATTCAGGTAAGCCCGTCCCGCAATACAGATGGCTGGAATATAACCACCCTCAGATGGCTATATAAGGAGGTCCCCAATCCACGCCAGAGCCTAGATAGCCTTCCTACAGAGCTGCTCAGACCACAGAGAGTGGGCTATCTACTTACTACCCTAGCAAGCGAGATAGCACTGTCTAGGCAAGGGCTCAAAGAGATCGCTACTTAAACCCCTAAGCAGGGGAGCAATCACTGAGCTAACACATAGCTATCCTCAGATAGCTAGGCTCTAGGAAAAGGGACCACTCCATGAGCTGGCTCACCACAATTGCAGTAGAACACAGCTTGCCACAGATAGCTGTATTCAAGTAAGCTAGTCCTGCCAAACCAATGGCTGGAATATAACCACTGAGATAGCTATGTACCAAGGAAGGGCTACCGGAAGGGGGACCGACTGAAACTACCCAGAACACAAAGAGTGGGCTGTCTAATTACAACCCACGGAGGGGAGACAGCACTGTCTAGGTAAGGGCTCAAGAGACCGCTACTTAAAACCCTAAGCAGGGGAGCAATCACTGAACTAGCACATAGCTATCCTCAGATAGCTAGGCTATAGGAAAAGGGAACTACTCCAAGAGAGGGCTCACCGCAACTGCAGTAGAACACAGCTAGCCTCAGATAGCTGTATTCAAGTAAGCCCATCCTGCCATGACAATGGCTAGAATATAACCACCCTCAGATGGCTATACTAAGGAGGTCCCCTATCCGTTTCAGGCACCGTGTTATTGACCAGGAGCTCACAAGAGGGAGATTCGGGCCATCAGCAAATGATTCGCTAAGAGCGAACACATAAACATCAATAGTCCAAGATCAAAGCCTGATGTAAGCTGTGGCCATAACACAAAAGGGCTGGACACAGCTAGCCTCGAATAGCAGTTCACTCAGATAAGGCAGAAGATTGCCCAGACCACGGAAGTGGGCCATCTACTTAAAACCCCGAAGGGGAGACAGCACAGTCCATGAAAGGGGCTCACGGAGACCACTATTTAAAACCCCTAAAAAAGGGAACAGTCTCCGAGCTGGAACACAGCCTCGAATAGCAGATTCCTAGACAAAGACTTCAGCACTTAATCGAGATAACTTGTGCCAAGGGGAACCCAACCTAGTTATAGAAGCCAGGCTAGAACATAGCTGCCCTCAGACCGCCATATTCCAGAGCAAAGAAAGCTTGGGCCGGAGCATAACCACCCGCAGACAGCTACACTCCGGCTTAACACAGGAAGAGACATTCCCCATAACCACTCTAGGTACTGAAAACCCTGGGAGAGAAAACTTGCAACCCTCTCTCCACAGAGCATTTAAATATATTCACGCCCAGCGAGGCTCTCCATACACAAAAACATGCACATTAGAGAGGCACGGCCGAGCTGAATATAGCTCCACCCACGATCTCGCAGGATCAGGGCTGAAACGACTCCGTGCTAACACTTTATCGTCATAACCCAAAGTATCTGTGACATCCGATAACCCGTTTAGAGAGGGTGTGCAGATCCCGCAGATCAAACCGATGACCGGCGAGGTGAGAAAAACTGTGCCGCGGCAACGACGGAACAGCGCCGCGAGACACAAACGCTTTGTTCTGCATTCCTTGCAGAGCCTAGACACCGTGACTCATCACGATGAGGCGCGTAACTCTGAACGCGTGTTCTCTTCACCGAGACAACGCGAAAGCAGAAAATGCCCCCGAGTGTTAGAATCCAAACAAGGAGGCACACAATCCTTAAGGCGCTGCTCGACTTGAGCGCTATCCGCAGGATCAGATAACCCAAAAAGGACATCTTAATCTTTGCCGTGCCTTGGCAACAGCGGGATCCGAACCGCGAGATGCAAACGCTTGTCACTCATCTCTCCAGAAGAGGGACAAACGCGAATGGAGCTTCTCATTGGAAAACACTCACAATGAGTGCGTTCAGAGCCCTCGAGCACTGAACGAGCAAGCACCTGACCAAGACACAAGACAGATATAGATCGTGCATGTCCTCAAGTGCCATAAACCTCTGGAACGGAGGCACACACGTTCCACACCGCTCACCTGCCTTGGTCTCTCACACGCACTTCAAACAGACGGCTCCTGAAGACAGCAAAGTGGATGACGTACTAAGCAGGTGCCCTTTTATACTTCCGGGCACCCTGCCTATGATGTCATGGGCCACGTGGGCCAATAGATTGGCATTGTTTCACACATACTTCAGGCTGCAGGCTGCATTCCCCATTGTGCCCCCTAGGGGGTGCAGAGTTGATTTAGGGAACTTCCCACAGTTCAAGTTTTACCAGTAAGTTGGTTGAACCTCCTTATTGAAATGGGCCCCTGGGGTGTATTCCAAAAAGCAGGTTTAACTTACCATCTGCTAAACCCTGAACTCTTCGTTGATTAACCCAAACCTTGCTTACTCGAGGTATGCTGGTTCCAAAAACGCGTCTGGAAGTAAGTTCATTCAACACAGAGTATGTTCCTGGTTAACACTCAAGACCTGTTTAACACACAAGACATTTTCAACAGAGCGACGAATTGACGAGTCACTATAGAAACGGACGCTAGGTAAAAGTGTGCCAGAGACTGTCTTAATATAGGGAGATGAGAGGGTCTGTAATACTATTGGAGAAAGCGTAACGGTAAACTTGGATCACGTGTGCCTTAATAACCAATCACATTTGTGCACATGCCTTGTGCAGTTGTGCAACACTCAATCGCCGTTTACAGATACCATAGGAATGAATGAGAAGTGCCGTAAGCTGAATCCCACCTGTCGCAAAAAGTCAGTGACTTCTCTTATAAAACGGCATTTTTTTTCCCCGGTGTAAACTCTAAAAATAGTTAAATCCAAAAGTATTGTTTAGAGTAAAATATATGTTGAAGATTAGCAGATAGGCTGTCAATTCATTAAATAAGCCGTTTCCTCTAAAAAGCTGTTTATTCAGCGTCGTGAAGCCTCTCCTCCATTGACATCCATTAAAAAAACGGCCTCTGGTCTCTAAGAAGTGTTAGCATTAGCAATTACGCTTTTTCGGCTAAAGTTTGCAGGCTTGCCTTCTAGTGGCTTTGAGCGTGCTATGCTGCTTCTTTCTTCTTCTTTTGTTCAATGGTCATGCAAGGCATGCTTAGTGCATATCGCCACCTAATTGATGATTGTACAATCATTTGACATTTTATTTTTCATTCAATCTCTTAATCACTGAGAATAAGAACTGTATTGTCTGTTTGATGCTAATTATATAAGAAATATCACATATTTATTTTTATTAGAGAAATATATTATATGTAATATACAGTTAAAGTGAGTACATACATGGGAGTACATTCTATTTTCTATAGAAAATGCAGATCCATGACAATAAAATATAATAAGTATATTAGAATAAAATAAACATCACCTTGTTATAATAGTGTTTTATAATTAATATATATCAATAATTATTATATGACAATAGAATAAATATAATAACATATTAGAATAATATAATATTATTACCTTATATAGTACTTGTAATAGCGTTTATAACATAATATTGGGCGCAATCTGTCACGCCCACTGGAGTCTCGTCAGGTGACGCATGCGCTGATGGCACTGAAGTGAACTAACCCTGAAACAGAACCTACTCCGGAGCAGGTTATTTTCAAAGAATAAGTTGCTAAGGCTACTTCCATACACTGAAAGTTATCTCCATTTTTGGAACCGAAAGCTGAGTTTATCCGCTTACTTACCCTTAAACATACCCGGGTGTGTCACATAACCTGCTTTTTGGAATACCCCCCTGTGGCTTGTAGCACGAAGCAAGATGTACAAACTCAGAGTTGCAGAGTAAGTTTTGAGTTGACAAAACCCGATAAAGAACCTGGTTTAGATCAAGTTCACCGGGCTCACAAAGCTAAATACACACTTTCTCTGTCAACTCAGAGTTTGAACCAGAGTTTGTGACTAATTCTGGAGCGTGTGCACCTGAAAGTGTGACACATGCAGCAAACAGACAATCACAAGGAACATGGAGAGCATCAGCAAAGCGTCATTTGGATATCACTTCTCGCGAGAGTCAGCGCAATTCACTTTTCTGCTGAAGATTAAGAGATGTCGTTATTATAAATGTAATAAATTTAACCCTTTGATGCACAACATTGGTCTTCAGTGACCCGAGTTTATTTTTTCTATATCTTTGCAATAAATGTATTTCATCATTCAGAATTCCAGGAATTCTTCAATTAACTTGTTTTTGATCATCACAGATTCTTATTTTTTCTTTCTTACATTTTGAATAAAAGTCATTTTTGTGTCACTA
The DNA here is from genome assembly GCF_001515605.1 of Sinocyclocheilus anshuiensis. Taxonomy (NCBI): domain Eukaryota; kingdom Metazoa; phylum Chordata; class Actinopteri; order Cypriniformes; family Cyprinidae; genus Sinocyclocheilus; species Sinocyclocheilus anshuiensis. The sequence continues at coordinate 10,125 of NW_015552696.1, read as the reverse complement.
TCCTTCTAATGCACAACATGGGTCTAAAATTACCCGTATACATCATTTTTATTTTTTGTCATAAATCAATACTATTGGTCACCCTTTATGTCTGTCAGTGTTTGTGAAAAGTAATGGTTTTGGACATGCAAGGTTTCTGTCTGACAGTGACAATATATAATCAGTGTATACATGATCAACCGCTTGTTGTGCACTCTTTATAGCAGTGTTTCCCAACCGGGGTGCCGTCTGTCGAGAGCAGGGGTGCCGTGTAAAAAATCCTTTTTTAATATTT
>NW_015552696.1:9045-9755 GCF_001515605.1 Sinocyclocheilus anshuiensis | reverse complement strand
GGAAACATCGATGTAGTACAGTATTGTTTCTGTCTGCAATAGCCCTACTGTGTTGTAACATGGTGTGGTATATGGGCAACTCTGGTAACGCTGCCCTCTCATTCATTGATCTGCTAACGCTATGTTATGGTCACGTGTTCTGATAATAATAGCTTTCTAGGACTAAACATTATTTGGATAATTGGTAAAAACAAATAAATACAAATTGTTAAATACCTTAACCCTACTGTTAGATCTACCTGAAAAACTAAAAATCAATTTATTTAATTCGAGGACAAAAGAGAAATGCTCCGCTAACTCAACAAAAGGTTAGTATATTATTTCTGTTTTATGCAAAACTGCAATATTTTAAGATGTTTTCACTTAATTGTTAACAGCAAACTGACATTATTCACCGTGTCATTTTTCATGTCGGGAGTTGGAGCCTTTTTTTCTGACAGAAGGCCGGAATGCCGCCAAAAGGCTGATAACATCGACTGGTGAGTAAGTTAAGGTCACCTATATTAGTCGAAATAAACTTTAGATAAACCGAGAAACACGTTTGTACGTTCTGCTGCCCTTTAATGCAAGTTAGCTCGTCTGGCGAGTCGTTATTTAACCTTAACAGCGAATTAACGTGAAATACTGAGGTAAAGTGTGTTAGGCAACACCACCGTTTCAGTGGAGATATTAAACAGTATTTTCTAGTACTTCTTTTGTTTGTTATTTTC
>NW_015552696.1:4728-8652 GCF_001515605.1 Sinocyclocheilus anshuiensis | reverse complement strand
AGTGGAGATTTTAAACAGTATTTTCTAGTACTTCTTTTGTTTGTTATTTTCAGATTTCTAGTCTGGATGTAGTCTGCAACGTCGGAGGAGTATTTTGGATCCTCTTCTGGTGAATGCCATAGTATCGATGATAACATCAACTGGTATGTTAATAATGTCAGTTAGCCGAAGTTTACTAACTTAGTTGAACAAAGAGAAGCATGGTAAGTTCTTTACTCTGCCTCTTTATTGCAAGTAAGGTAATTCTCTTCAAATGCTATTTTAAGTCAGAAAGTGTGTACCAATGTCGTATGTAATTTTAGGTATGTAACCCTAAATTCAGTGACAGACGTCAACATAAAACAGCTAACTAACAACCTAACGTCACTGTGGTTAACACTAAAAATGTTTATTTTATTAAAATGTAAATTCTGTTACTGTACGACAGTTTTTCTGATCATAAACTACAGTAACACAAAAAGGATGATGTGACTGTCTGTTACAGGAGATTTCTCCAAGCAAAAACAGGATCCTGACTATGAGAGGCAGAATCATCATACAGCCAGCTGTCCATTTTACAGAAATGCAGAATTAGGTAACACAAAATACATTTTGTTTTACTTTGCATTTACATTTGTGCATTTGCAAGATGCTTTTATCCAAAGCAAGTTACATTGTATTTAAGGTACACATGTTATTAAGTTATTCATTCCCTGGGAGTCTAACAGGGGTGGAGCTAGGGGTGGGCTAAGGGGGCTGAAGCCCGAAATGTTTTTATTAGTGTCTTATGCACATCAAGATTGAGTTTTCATGCGCATTCAAATTATTTCTATTAAACCAGCACTTACAGCTTTTCTCGATTGCTAAAACACTATAACCAGGCTTTTGAACTAAAATTTCAAAACCATAACGCCATTTTTCAAAAAGCACACCCATTTTGCTGAACTATAAACACTATTCCCCTGCTTTAACACATGAGTCAGATTTGGTGAACTGTTACTGCAAAACTCTACACACAAACATCCCTACATTTCTCAGTGCTTACACCATGTGGTCATTTAGAAAGCACTAGCATTCAATACTGCTCACTCAAGTCAGCACAGCTCGAGCTCAATTAGCAAACAATTACCCAGGTGGAAACACTAAGAGTCAAAACTGAACACACATCAATCAGATCCTTCAATAAATAGGTAAAAGTTCCCGAATCAGTTCACTGAGCTTTGGAACAATGGATCCACAGAGAAATGAAGGAATAGGTCGAAGAGGAGGAGGAAGAGGAGGAGGAGGAGGAAGAGGACGTGGTGAAGGAGGAGGGAGAGGAAGAGGACGTAGTGAAGGAGGAGGGAGAGGAAGAGGACGTGGTGAAGAAGGTGGAAGAGGACGTGGTGAAGGACGAGGGAGAGGAGGAGGATGTAGTGAAGGAGGAGGGGGAGGAAGAGGACGTAGTGAAGGAGGATGGATTTACTCTACTGTGTTTCATGTGTTTTGCAGAGAATCTTTGAGATTGAAGGCCGGCCTGTTCCCCATGAAATTATCTTTGTGGATGAGGCTGGTTTCAACCTGACCAAAAGAAGGAGAAGGGGGAGGAACATTGTAAATGTCCCTGGTCAGCGCAGAGGGAATGTCACTATGTGTGCAGCCATCAGCCAACGAGGGGTACTCCACCGTCATGCCATTCTAGGACCCTATAACACTATGCTCCTCCTTGCTTTCCTTGACGGTCTAAGAGAGCATATGTTCCAGCTGGACCTCAGGGAACCAGCACAGCCAGAGCAGCCTCGTTACATTGTTGTTTGGGATAATGTCAGCTTCCATCGTGCTGCTCTGGTTCGTGACTGGTTTACCAATAACCCGAGGTTTTCTAACATCTTTCTGCCTGCATACTCTCCCTTTCTAAACCCGATAGAGGAGTTTTTTTCAGCATGGCAGTGGAAAGTGTATGACCGAGAACCTTATATCCGTGCTCACCTCCTCCAGGCCATGGAAGAAGCCTGCCTAGACATATCAGTAGATGCATGCCAGGGGTGGATCAGGCATGCAAGAGGATTTTCCCCTCGCTGCCTGGCTAGGGCCAATATAGCCTGTGATGTGGACGAGATTCTCTGGCCTGACCCGGAAAAAAAGACGGGATGCTGAGGCGGAATTTTAATTTTAATTTTTATTTTTTTACAGTTGTGCTGTGTAGTACATGAATGAATAAAAATGTGCCAATGTATACATTGGTTGTGTCTTTTGTGTTCATGTGAAAAGGTTTTTGAGGGGGAGAACCACAAGCAACATAATTAGCAGTTTTGGATATATTGTTTTTAATTTATTGCACCAGTGTGTAATACTATGTTGTAGTGTGTCTGTTTTTGAAGGCTTGTGTGTGTGATGTCTGAGGGAAAAGTTTGGTTTTTCAGCAAGAGTGAATGGTTTTGAGTGTAGAGCTTCATGTTGACCTGAAAATAGGATGTTTGGGGAATTGGGTGAGACGTTATGGATTTGTGTTTACTGTTTTGAGAATACGAGGCATAGTTTCAAGAAATGTGTTTAAGCAATCGAGAAAAACTGTAAACAGCAAAATGCAGCTGCTTCAGGTATCTTTAACTTGCTGTAGCCTATAAATTCATAATACCGATCTCACTGTCAAAGTTAGATTATTGTTACTGTATAGCATCAGATATAGATTAAGTAGGCCTATTATATGCACAGACTTTCTTGGATACACACACACGCATTTAGAGCGATTATATGAACAGATTAGTTAGCATTTAGCCTGGTCTGTGGCAGGCTTTACTAAGAGTCAGGGCAACAAAATTCAATAAACAAGAAGTTAATATAAAGAATACCTAATATTAAAATAATAAGTGATTTAAATTGTGAAGAAAATATTGTCTTTTTGCTCTGTTTCGCAGAAACGGTTCTAAACAAAGCCATGTTGTGCATCTCTTCACACAGCAGTGTTTCATTACAGAATTGATTTACCTTTTTTGAACGCCTTGAATCAGTGATTCACTGACCCATTCATAAAACATAAAAACAGTTTCTTACTTTGTTCCTGAATGAATCAGCAGTTTTCAACGAATCGATTGAATAAATGACTCAATTACTTTAAATATTATTAATTAAAACATTAATTTCATATTATTTATGCAATGTGTAAGTGCAGATTACAATTAATTATACTTGTCTCTTTAAAAAATTAAGCCACTTAGCCAATGTAACTTTTCAGCATAGCCTATTTTATTTGAAGTGTATCCCGTGTATTCTGATACATGCATTAATGTTTCTGGGCTAAGCCCCGGATATCCACTCACTGTAGAACTGCCCCTGGAATCAAACCCATCATTTCAACACTTTGCTCTACTGATTGAGAATGCATTGTAAAAAATGGAGCTTTAATAATTTGAATATGATGGATTATCAACTAATTATGTACCTTCCTTGTAGGTGCGTTCAGATGTAGTATATAAAGTGCATACAGCACCAACAAGTTTGACAGTCAAGACAAATTCTGTAAACACTGCTTTGATAAATAATGTTTTTTTTTTTCTTGTGCTTGCAGGTTCATTCAGACGGTCAACATTTGTGGCACCAAATGCATTGAAAGTCACAGATCAGCTGGAATTTTGGAAAGAGGGTGCAGCCTGAATCCCATCCTGCTGTTTCTCATCGGAGAGCTTGTCAACTTTTACTGTCAAAATTACTGAAATTTAACAACACCACAAACTCATTTTTACTGTATTTTATTTACAATACCAGTCAAAAGTTATTGAACAGTAAGATTTTTAATCTTTCTTAAAGAAGTCTCTTCTGCTCACCAAGCCTGCAGTTATTTGATCCACAGTACAGCAAAAACAGTACAATTTTGAAATATTTTTACTATTTAAAATAACGTCTCAGGTTACTTATGTAACCATGGTTCCCTGAGTAGGGAACAAGACACTGCGTCCTCTAGGGGTC
>NW_015552696.1:4333-4469 GCF_001515605.1 Sinocyclocheilus anshuiensis | reverse complement strand
AGTAGAATTTTTTCAGGTTTCTTTGATGAATAGAAAGTTCAGAAGAACAGCATTTATCTGAAATAGAAATCTAAACCCCCCTAGATACTGACTCCAAGCTTTTGAATGGTATAGTGTATATTGTTACAAACGCTTT
>NW_015552696.1:3880-4129 GCF_001515605.1 Sinocyclocheilus anshuiensis | reverse complement strand
TGAAGGATTATGTGACACTGAAGACTGGAGTGATGATGCTGAAAATTTAGCTTTGATCACAGAAATAAATTACATTTTAACATATATTCAAATAGAAAGCAGTTATTTTAAGTAGTAAAAATATATCACAATATTACTGCTTTTGCTGTATTTTGGATCAAATAAATGGAGGCTTGGTGAGCAGAAGAGACTTTAAAAACATTAAAAAATCTTCCTGTTCAAAAACTTTTGACTGGTAGTGTACTTGCT
>NW_015552696.1:2344-3616 GCF_001515605.1 Sinocyclocheilus anshuiensis | reverse complement strand
GCTGTAAAAATAATGTTTTAAAGTGCAGTACTACAATTGGATTGTTTTTACAGGTAAAAAAGTATTAAACTAAATGAAAATAGACTCTACAGTACTGATACTGTAAATGAAAATAAGGTAATAATACTGTAAATAAAATACAGTAAATACATAATTGTACCGTAAATGCAATTACAGTAATAATACTGTAAACATTTTTACAGTAATTTACTGGCATCCAGCTGCCAGTAAGTTACTGTAAAATTTACAGCAACCTATTTACAGTGTAGATGAAGAAGACTCATTTGATGACAACTTTTGGCATCAGTACACAGACGAGAAGGGCATGAGAATGATGATCGCTATGAAATCACATTCAAGTACACTCATTCACGTGCCATAGACCTTGGATCAGTATTATATTCATATCAGGTTCAAAGATGTAATGCTGGATACACACCACAAGATATTCGGGCTGATTTTGGGTCGATTTCTCCCCTTCCGACAATCCTAGGTAATGTCCCGATTATCTTTGTGGTTCTAAAGATTGTCTTATCAGATTGGTGAGGTGTGTTAAGAGCGACTAAATCTGCTCGGAAGAACGTCGGAGGCGCCCCGAACGCGAATCGTAAATATTCCACATGTTGAATATTTACGATCAGAAATCCTGATGTGTGGGGGAACATCATGCCACACCACACACTATAGGAGCAAAACGGTTAAATCTAGGGCTTTTTGTCCTCATGTTTGTGATCTCTCACATTTTGAAGATCTTATAAGATTTTAAAAATCTTTTAGTGTGTACCCAGCATAAGTTGTATTTGTAGTAAAATCATGGTAACCACAACACTTACACCAGTAACAGTAGTTTTACTGTGAAATTTTAAGTTAAAACACAGTAAAAAGGACATTTACCATGTTTTTACCACATTAACTGTAGTTTTAATGTGATATGTATAGTAATATCACAGTAATCACCACTATGGTTTGTACCACTGTAATGGTAGTTTTGATGTGCTTTTATGACACATATCACAGTAATCACAACATTTACTGTACCATGCTTTTAATACCTTTTAATGTAAAATCCACAAAAAAAAAAGTAAAAATAAAAAAAATCTGTATTTTTCCATCTTGCAGTACATTCATATCAGTTTATATCTTAAATGTTTTGCTCACAAATCATTCTTAACATTCTCTATATAATTATATTTTATTTTCTCTCCCTTTTTTTTTTTTTTATTTGTTTTTGCTGAAAAGACGTAAAGGAAGCAGTCAGCCCAGTGTTGTTTG
>NW_015552696.1:551-2170 GCF_001515605.1 Sinocyclocheilus anshuiensis | reverse complement strand
AGGCTATAGACTAGATCTACCAGAAATGTATGCCTTGTCCAAATACCCACACTTGTGGTCTTTGCACTTGATCACTTGACTACTTGTTTGACGTATTTCCTGTATTTGGCCCAAGTGAGTATGAAGACCACAAGTGTGTGTAGAACTTTTTATTACTTGATGGGACACACTTATAGTGCTGTAAAAATGCAAGTGTTTACAGAGATTTATTTTTAATTTCAACTTTGCATTTTAAAATAAACTTCTAAATGTCTGTTCAGTAGTCCCTATAACAGATGACAATTTCATATTGTGGTGCTTCTAATTAAATGATAAAAAGCCATTGCAAATGATGTACAAAATAAACATACTTATCTTTGCACCAATAAAACGTGCAACACTTTGTTTTACTACCAAATTTTCGTAATATCTTATTATTATTATTATTATTATTATTAATATTTAACTTACATTGGAAAGGCATCCGTGACCTTTATTTATTTCCAGCACATGCTGCTTGATGGTTCCGTGACCTCTCGCGAGATCTCGGCAAAAAGTCTCACGATTTATTTCCAGAACATGATGCATGATGCATGATGGGATACACTAAGCCTCGAATAGCGCTCCGGAGCGGTATTGGAGATAGTGTGGGTTTAGTGTGCGTTAAGGGCACTGCGCTTTGGCATTATTAAGACCTGGGACAGTCTTGCGCACGCAGTGTCACGTACACGCGCTCTCAAGTGGCCAAGACCGCAAGTGTGGGTATATTTGGACAGGGTAAAAGTCTTCAAAATGCCCCATTAGTAAGAACCGTCTCACATCAAAGTCTTAATAATTCAGTAATTCAATTGAACACTTGTATGATATTCAGGGCTGGACTGGGACAAAAAATCGGCCCTGGCATTTTTTGGTGCAGGCGGCCCACCACCACTTCGAGATATATATATATACACACACACTATACTAGTACATTTTTTTGAACAGTAAGATTTTTAATGTTTTTTAAAGAATTCTCTTCTGCTCACCAAGCCTGCATTTATTTGATCCAAAATACAGCAAAAGCAGTAATATTGTGAAATATTTTTACTATTTAAAATAACTGTTTCTATTTGAATATACTTTAAAATTAAAATAACTGTTTTCTATTTAAATATATTTTAAAATATAATTTATTCCTGTGATGCAAAGCTTAATTTTCAGCAGCCATTACTCCAGTCTTCAGTGCCGCATGATCCTTCAGAAATCATAATATGATGATTTATTGCTCAAAAAACATTTCTTATTATTATCAATGTTGAAAACTGTGCTGCTTAATATTTATTGTCGAAACCATATTTTTTTCAGGTTTCTTTGATTAATAGAAAGTTCAGAAGAACAGCATTTATCTGAAATATAATTTTTTTTGCAACATTATAAATGTCTTTATCGTCACTTTTGATACATTTAAAGCATCCTTGCTAAATATAAGTATTAATTTCTATGATTTCTTTCCCCCTTCTTTCTTTGGAGTCAAATACTGACTCCAAGCTTTTGAATGGTATAGTGTATAATGTTACAAAATTTGTAAAAATTTTATTTCAGATAAATGCTGATCTTTGGATCTTTCTATTCATCAAAGAATCCTGAAAAAAATGTACTCA
>NW_015552696.1:0-137 GCF_001515605.1 Sinocyclocheilus anshuiensis | reverse complement strand
TTGAGCTGGTGTGAAAACGTGGGAAAAGCCGACGAGGAAGAAGTTGGGGTGAAGCGATCTTTATATAGGCAGAGCAAAATACTTTATCGCTCTGTCTTTATCGTCACTTTTGATCAATTTAAAGCATCCTTGCTAAA
>NW_015552695.1:5386-6528 GCF_001515605.1 Sinocyclocheilus anshuiensis | reverse complement strand
TCTGCCTGTGATTTTGAATAGCTCTAAAAAGAAAACTCCCTGTTTAGACAGACTAATTTCAATTCGGATGAATAGTCCAGTACGCCAGGGTGTCCCTCAGCCAGTTTCAGGATGATCTGATCTTGCATTACATGATAGAAGCCCTCCAAAAATTCATATTCTACCTGTTCTATCTCTGATTTTGGATAGGTCTAAAAAGGAAACTCCCTGTTTCCACAGAACAATTTCAATTCATATTGACTGTCCACTACCCCAGGGTCTCATTCAGTCAGTTTCAGGACTGTCTGATGTTGCATTACAAAATAAAAGCCCTCCAAAATCTCATGTTCTACCTATTCTGCCTGTTTTTTTGAATAGCTCTAAAAAGGAAACTCCCTGTTTCCACCGAACAATTTCAATTCAGTGATATTGCTTTACAAAATAAAACCAAACAAAAATTAATATTCTACTTGTTCTACCTAAGAGTTTGGATATCTCTAAAAAGGAAACTCAGTTTCCACAAAATAATTTCAATTCAGCTTAATAGTCCACTAACCCAGGGTGTCCCTCAGCCAGTTTCAGGACGATCTGATGTTGCATTATATGAAAAATGCCCTCCAAAAATTCATATTCTACCTGTTCTGCCTCTGATTTTGGATACGTCTAAAAAGGAAACTCCCTTTTTCCACAGAACAATTTCAATTCAGATTGACTGGCCACTACCCCAGGGTCTCATTCAGTCAATTTCAGGACTGTCTGATGTTGCATTACAAAATAAAAGCCCTCAAAAATCTCATATTCTACCTGTTCTGCCTTTGGTTTTGAATAGCTCTAAAAAGGAAACTGCCACTTTCCACAGACTAATTTCAATTCATATTGACAGTTCACTACCCCAGGGTGTCACTCAGCCAATTTCAGGACGATCTGATATTGCTTTACAAAATAAAACCAAACAAAATTTAATATTCTACTTGTTCTGCCTATGAGTTTGGATATCTCTAAAAAGAAAACTCACTGTTTCCACAAAATAATTTCAACTCAGCTTAATAGTCCACTACGCCAGGGTGTCCCTCAGCCAGTTTCAGGATGATCTGATGTTGCATTACATGATAAAAGCCCTCCAAAATTTAATATTCTACCTGTTCTGCCTCTGATTTTGGATA
>NW_015552695.1:4152-4976 GCF_001515605.1 Sinocyclocheilus anshuiensis | reverse complement strand
ATTTTGAATAGCTCTAAAAAGAAAACTCCCTGTTTCCACAGAAAAATTTAAATTCAGATTGACAGTGCACTACCCCAGGGTGTCATTCAGCCAGTTTCAGGACTTTCTGATGTTGCATTACGAAATAAAAGCCCTCCAAAAACTCATATATGACCAGTTTTGTCTGATTTTGGATAGCTCTAAAAATGAAACTCCCCCTTTCCACAGACTAATTTCAATTCAGATTGACAGTCCAGTACCCCAAGGTGTCACTCAGCCAGTTGCAGGACGATCTGATGTTGCATTACATAATAAAAGCCCTCCAAAAACTCATATATGACCAGTTTTGTCTGATTTTGGATAGCTCTAAAAATGAAACTCCCCCTTTCCACAGACTAATTTCAATTCAGATTGACAGTCCAGTACCCCAAGGTGTCACTCAGCCAGTTGCAGGACGATCTGATGTTGCATTACATAATAAAAGCCCTCCAAAAACTCATATATGACCAGTTTTGTCTGATTTTGGATAGCTCTAAAAATGAAACTCCCCCTTTCCACAGACTAATTTCAATTCAGATTGACAGTCCAGTACCCCAAGGTGTCACTCAGCCAGTTGCAGGACGATCTGATGTTGCATTACGAAATAAAAGCCCTCCAAAAACTCATATATGACCAGTTTTATCTTTTATTTGGATAGCTCTAAAAAGGAAACTCCGTTTCCACATAACAATTACAATTCAGATTGACAGTCCACTACAACAGGGTGTCACTCAGCTAGTTTCAGGACTTTCTGTTGTTGAATTACAAAATAAAAGCCCTCCAAAAACTCATATGACCAGTTTCGT
>NW_015552695.1:1509-4124 GCF_001515605.1 Sinocyclocheilus anshuiensis | reverse complement strand
TCCAAAATCTCATATTCTACCTGTTCTGCCTGTGATTTTGAATAGCTTTAAAAAGGAAACTCCCTGTTTCCACAGAACAATTTCAATTCAGATTGACAGTCCACTGCCCCAGGGTTTGTCTCAGCTACCTTCATGACGATCTGATGTGGCATTATATAATAAAAGCCCTCCAAAATCTCATATTCTACCTGTTCTGCTTGCGATTTTGAATAGCTCTAATAAGGAAACTCCCTGTTTCCACAGAACACTTTCAATTCAGATTGACAGTCCACTACCCCAGGGTTTGAGTCAGCCAGCTTCATGACGATCTGATGTTGCACTACATAATAAAAGCCCTCCAAAAACTCATATATGACCGGTTTTGTCTGATTTTGGATAGCTCTAAAAATGAAACTCCGTTTCCACACAATAATTTCAATTCAGATTGACAGTCCACTCCCCCCAGGGTGTCACTCAGCCAGTTTCAGGACGGTCTGATGTTGCATTACAAAATAAAAGCCCTCCAAAAACTCATATATGACCAGTTTAGTCTGAATTCCGATAGCTCTAAAAAGGAAACTCCCTGTTTACACAAACCAGTTTCAATTCACATTGACAGTCCACTACCCTAGGATGTCACTCAGCCAGTTTCAGAACTGTCTGATGTTGCATTACAAAATAAAAGCCCTCCAAAAACTCATATATGACCAGTTTTGTCTGATTTGGATAGCTCTAAAAAGGAAACTCCCTTTTTCCACAAAATAATTTCAATTCAGCTTAATAGTCCAGTACCCCAGGGTTTGACTCAGCCAGATTCAGGACTGGCTGATGTTGCATTACGAAATAAAAGCCCTCCAAAAACTCATATATGACCAGTTTTGTCTGTGATTTGCTTTGCTCTAAAATGGAAACTCACTGTTTCCACAAAATAATTTAAATTCAGCTTAATAGTCCAGTACCCCAGGGTGTCCCTCAGCCAGTTTCAGGATGATCTGATCTTGCATTACATGATAGAAGCCCTCCAAAAATTCATATTCTACCTGTTCTGCCTCTGATTTTGGATACTGATGTTGCATTACAAAATAAAATCCCTCCAAAAACTCATATTCTACCTGTTCTGCTTGTGATTTTGAATAGCTTTAAAAAGGAAACTCCGTTTCCACAGAACAATTTCAATTCAGATTGACAGTCCACTACCCCAGGGTGTCACTCAGCCAGTTTCAGGACGATCTGATGTTGCATTACAGAATAAAAGCCCTCCTAAATCTTATATTCTACCTGTTCTGCCTGTGATTTTGATTAGCTCTGAAAAGGAAACTCCCTGTTTCCACAGAACAATTTCTATTGCCTGTGATTTTGAATAGCTCTAAAAAGAAAACTCCCTGTTTCCACAGACTAATTTCAATTCAGATTAACAGTCCAGTACCCCAGGGTGTCACTCAGCCAGTTTCAGGATGATCTGATGTTGCATTACATAATAAAAGACCTCCAAAATCTCATATATGATCAGTTTTGTTTGATTTTGGATAGCTCTAAAAATGAAACTCCCCCTTTCCACAGACTAATTTCAATTCAGATTGACAGTTCACTACCCCAGGGTGTCACTCAGCCAATTTCAGGACGATCTGATATTGCTTTACAAAATAAAACCAAACAAAAATTAATATTCTACTTATTCTGCCTATGAGTTTGGATAGCTCTAAAAAGGAAACTCACAGTTTCCACAAAATAATTTCAATTCAGCTTAATAGTCCACTACCCCAGGGTGTCCCTCAGCCAGTTTCAGGATGATTGATTTTGGATAGCTCTAAAAAGGAAACTCCCTTTCCACAGAGCAATTTCAATTCAGATTGACAGTCCACTACCCCAAGGGTGTCACTCAGCCAGTTTCAGGACGATCTGATGTTGCATTACAAAATAAAACCCTCCAAAAATGTATTTTCTACTTGTTCTGCCTATGATTTTGGATAGGTCTAAAAAGGAAACTCCCTGTTTCCACAGAACAATTTCAATTCAGATTGACTGACCACTACCCCAGGGTCTCATTCAGTCAGTTTCAGGACTGTCTGACGTTGCATTACAAAATAAAAGCCCTCCAAATTCTCATATTCTACCTGTTCTGTCTGTGGTTTTGAATAGCTCTAAAAAGGAAACTCCCTGTTTCCACAGAACAATTTCAATTCAGATTGACTGTCCACTACCCCAGGGTCTCATTCAGTCAGTTTCAGGATTGTCTGATGTTGCATTACAAAATAAAAGCCCTCCAAAATCTCATATTCTACCTGTTCTGCCTGTGGTTTTGAATAGCTCTAAAAAGGAAACTCCTTGTTTCCACAGAACAATTTCAATTCAGATTGACAGTCCACTACCCCCAGGGTGTCATTCAGCCAGCTTCGTGACGATCTGATGTTGCATTACATAATAAAAGCCCTCCAAAAACTCATATATGACCAGTTTTGTCTGATTTTGGATAGCTCTTAAAAGGAAAGTCCGTTTCCACAGAACAATTTCAATTCAGACTGACAGTCCACTACCCCCAGGGTGTCACTCAGCCAGTTTTAGGATGGTCTGATGTTGCATTACAAAATAAAACCCTCCAAAAATGTATTTTCTACTTGTTCTGCCTATGATTTTGG
>NW_015552695.1:0-1209 GCF_001515605.1 Sinocyclocheilus anshuiensis | reverse complement strand
GTTTCCACAGAACAATTTCAATTCAGATTGACTGTCCACTACCCCAGGGTCTCATTCAGTCAGTTTCAGGACTGTCTGATTTTGCATTACATAATAAAAGCCCTCCAAAAACTCATATATGACCAGTTTTGTCTGATTTTGGATAGCTAAAAAAAGGAAACTCCCCCTTTCCACAGACTAATTTCAATTCAGATTGACAGTTCACTACCCCAGGGTGTCACTTAGCCAATTTCAGGACGATCTGATATTGCTTTACAAAATAAAACAAAGCAAAAATTAATATTCTACTTGTTCTGCCTATGAGGTTGGATATCTATAAAAAGGAAACTCACTGTTTCCACAAAATAATTTCAATTCAGCTTAATAGTCCACTACCCCAGGGTGTCCCTCAGCCAGTTTCAGGATGATCTGATCTTGCATTACATGATAGAAGCCCTCCAAAAATTCATATTCTACCTGTTCTGCCTCTGATTTTGGATAGGTCTAAAAAGGAAACTCCCTGTTTCCACAGAACAATTTCAATTCAGATTGACTGTCCACTACCCCAGGGTCTCATTCAGTCAGTTTCAGGACTGTCTGACGTTGCATTACAAAATAAAAGCCCTCCAAATTCTCATATTCTACCTGTTCTGTCTGTGGTTTTGAATAGCTCTAAAAAGGAAACTCCCTGTTTCCACAGAACAATTTCAATTCAGATTGACTGTCCACTACCCCAGGGTCTCATTCAGTCAGTTTCAGGACTGTCTGATGTTGCATTAAAAAATAAAAGCCCTCCAAAATCTCATATCCAACCTGTTTTAGTTAGCATTTCAGTTAGCTCTAAAAAGGAAAGTCCCTGTTACCACAGACTAGTTTCACTTCAGATTGATCGTAAACCTTCTCAGGTTGTCACTCACCCAAAATCAGGAATTCCTTTTTAGAGCTATCTGAAATGCTAAGTAAAACACTCTTTATATGAGATTTTGGAGGGCTTTTATTTTGTAATGCATCATCAGACTTACACAGCCAGTTTCAGGACGATCTGATGTTGCATTACAAAATAAAACCCTCCAAAAATGTATTTTCTACTTGTTCTACCTATGATTTTGTATAGCTCTAAATAGAAAACTCCCTGTTTCCACAAAATAATTTAAATTCAGCTTAATAGTCCACTACGCCAGGGTCGCCCTCAGCCAGTTTCAGGACGATCTGATGTTGCATTACATAATA
>NW_015552694.1:726029-726687 GCF_001515605.1 Sinocyclocheilus anshuiensis | reverse complement strand
AGTGTACTTTATGAATATTTGTAATGTACACAACAATATATAATATATTAAAGTTTTCTAGATATCAAAGTGTGTACGTGTGTTATTACGCCCCGCGTCTAGGGGTAGTAGAAATATAGCTCTTAACAGGGAATAATAAATCTGGGTTGTGGTAATGGAATCCCAAATACGAATCACTCCGGTCGATAATCAAACAAATCCACGATGTTAGTCATATTAAATGATTAGATTTATTTTAATACAAGCAAGTGAAATAAAGAGCATCTCTCCAGGATGTCCCGGAGGCCAAAATAACAAACAAACAAATCTAGAAAGGAAAAAAGAGATAATAAATAACCTAATCGAATAATGAAATAAAAATACAGATTACTTCCCTGACTGCCTAACACAAAACAGAGCCCAAACAAGATAGGTAAAACAAAATGGCAGGACACCCTTTTGCTCTACGATCTTAACACACAAGGTTGAAAACGAATGAACGTGATCAACAGATTTTACACTACACTTGAAAATAACACATTTGATCATCGGCCGGAGGAGGGATCCTGGAGCTCTCAACCCAACCGCGTCCAAACCAACAATGAGCTCCCTGTTGAATGCCGGCGGCGTCCTTATAAAGACCACGCCTCGTCTCAACCACCAATGGCGATCGCACACC
>NW_015552694.1:717231-720977 GCF_001515605.1 Sinocyclocheilus anshuiensis | reverse complement strand
CAGGGCATAATAAATCTGGGTTGTGGTAATGGAATCCCAAGTATGAATCACTCCGGTCGATAATCAAACACATCCATGACGTTAGTCAGATTAAAGGATTAGATTTATTTTAAAACAAGTGAAATGAAGACCATCTCTCCAGGATGTCCCAAAGGTCAAAATAACAAACAAAACAAATCTAGAAAGGAAAAAAGAGATAAATAACCTAATCGAATAACGGAATAAAAATACAGCTTACTTCCCTAACTGCCTAACACAAAACAGAGCCCAAACAAGATAAGTAAAACAAAACGGCAGGACACCCTTTTGCTCTACGATCTTAAAACACAAAGTTGAAAACGAATAAACGTGATCAACATATTTTACACTCCACTTGAGAATACACATTTGATCATCGGCCGGAGGAGGGATCCAGGAACTCTCAACCCAATCGCGTCCGAACCAACAATGAGCTCCCCGTTGAATGCCGGCGGCGTCCTTATAAAGGCCATGCCTTGTCTCAACCACCAATGGCGATCGTACACCCCATCAGCGGACATCCTATCAGAGAGCAGACAGAACAAGAGAGGGAGGAGAAAGAACACGTACACACACACACCACACAGCAAATACAAGAAATGCAGGTCGTAACACCCCCGGACACAAAGAATCTACATATAGTATATTTACTCAAAATTGAACGACCGTGATAGGGCATCAGCAAGTACATTATCTTTGCCTTTCTTGTAACAAATTTCCAGGTAAAAATCCTGGACAAAGAGTGCCCAACGCATGATCCGTTGATTCGAGTTACGAGACAAGAAGACTAATGGGTTATGATCAGTAAATACAATCACCGGAAGGGAACTAGAGCCAATATACACCTCAAAGTGTTGTATCGCCATTAATAAGGCTAATGCCTCCTTGTCAATAGTGCTATAATTTAGTTGGTGTTTTAGAATTTTTTTTGAAAAGTACCCAGCAGGATGTTCCACCCCATTCTCATCATCCTGCAATAGGACAGCGCCAGCACCAGTAGCACTCGCATCAACATCCATTTTGAACGAACACTCATATCTTGGAGCAGCCAAGACTGGAGCACTACACAGAATTGTTTTAACAGAATCAAATGCAGTTTGACACTCAACAGTTCATTCAAAATCTTGCGAAGCACGGAGCATATTGGTCAAAGGCAACACAACCTCTGAGAAGTTTTTACAAAATCCCCGGTAATAACCGGTCATTCCTAAGAATATTCTAAGTTCACGTTTCGTACGGAGCACTGCAAACTCTACAATAGCTTGCACTTTTAAGGCAACAGGTCGAACCTGACCCTGTCCCACCTGTTTCCCCAGGTAGGTAACAGTTGCCTTGCCAAACTCACATTTAAGTAAATTAAGTGTGAGAGATGCCTTTAGCAAACGATCAAACACAATACTCAAAGTTTTCAGATGTTCATCCCATGTATTCGAATAAACAACGATGTCATCCAAGTTAGCCTTACAGCTATGAACCCCCTTTAGCACTATATTCATCAAGCACTGAAAGGTAGCTGGAGCGTTGCGCAATCCGAACACCATCACCCTATAATTCAAGAAATCATCCGGCGTAACAAAGGCAGATATTTCGGCCACACGCTCCGTCAAGGGAACTTGCCAGTATCCCTTTAACAGATCTAATTTTGTGACGAAGCGCGCAGAACCTACCGTATCAATGCAGTCATCCATGAGCGGGAGGGGAAACGAATCTGGTTTCGTCACAGCATTTACTTTCCGGTAATCCATGCAAAACCGATGTGTGCCGTCAGATTTCGGAACTAATAAACACGGTGAGCTCCAGGCGCTAGAACTCGGTACTGCGAGTCCATTCTCAACAAGATACTTTACCTCAGCTTCCATGATTTTACGTTTGACGGGATTCACTCTGTAAGCACTTTGTTTAATGGGTGAATGGTCACCTACATTAATATGTTCCAAAACTTGAGTACGAGTGGGGACATCTGAAAACAATCCCAAAGAAGAATTAATCAGCTTAATGATGTGAGTTCGCTGAGGGTCAGATAAATGTACCAAGTGAGGATTTAAATTCTCCAAGACCATAGAATTATTCAGTCTGTCACCCGAGACTAGGGTATTATGCAAGCTCAACCCATCTTCATCAACATCGCTGACAGAAACAGACATGACTGAAGCCACAGGAATGACAACAGAGCTTTTTGACTCCCCATCTTCCTCACGACGAACATACAGCTTCAGCATATTTACGTGACACACACAGGTTTTTCTCCGTCGCTCAGGAGTTCGAATAACATAGTTCGTGTCACTTAGCTTCTTGTCAACGACGTATGGACCAGAGAATTTAGCTTGCAGTGCAGCACCCTGAACTGGCAACAAAACCAGAACTTTATCCCCCTCAGAAAATGAACGAAGCACAGCAGCTTTGTCAAAACGCCTTTTCATTTTTGTCTGCGTACTCTCCAAAGCAATCTGAGCCAGTTTACAAGCATCGTGCAATCGCTCCCGAAAGGAACCGACATAATTCAGCAAGTTACACTCGGGTCGTTGTTCAGATAGCCAGTTCTCTTTCAGCACCTTGAGTGGGCCCCTCACCGTATGCCCAAAAACCATTTCCGCCGGGCTAAACCCCAGCGACTCCTGAACGGTCTCACGGACAGCAAACATAAGTAAAGGCAGCCCTTCATCCCAATCCTTTCCTGACTCGACACAGTATTTACTCAACATGGACTTTAGGGTTTGGTGAAACCTTTCAAGTGCTCCCTGAGTCTCAGGATGGTACGGGCTAGATATAACATGCTTGATTTTCAGTTGGGACGATACCTGTTTAAACAGTCGAGACATGAAATTAGTTCCCTGATCCGTTTGGATCACTTGAGGAAAACCAAAAGTAGAGAAAAACGTAATCAGAGCCTTCACAACAGCTTTCGCTTTTAAGGAGCGTAATGGCACCGCCTCCGGATAGCGAGTAGTCGTGCACATGAGCGTGAGTAAATAGACATGCCCTGACCTAGTTCGCGGTAATGGCCCAACACAGTCCAAGATTATCCGAGCGAAAGGCTCTCCCAAAACAGGAATCGGCTGAAGAGGTGCAGGACGGATTATTTGATTAGGCTTTCCTACAACCTGGCACACATGACACGAACGACAATACTGCACCACATCAGATTTAATACCAGGACAGAAAGAATAACGTAAGATTCGATAATACGTTTTAGTAATTCCCAAATGGCCAGCAACATTATCATGAGCTACACTCAAAACCTGGCTGCGTAAACATTTAGGTACTACAAGTTGGTAAACCGTATCCCAACCCAAGCCATCCGACCTTGCTGGAGTCCACTTTCTCTTCAACACATCGCTGTCCCAAAAATATCCCACTAATTTACATTCAATATCCTTTAAAGCTACCACCCTTTTCCTGCAGCACAATAAAGAAGGGTCTTTCCTCTGTTCAGCAGAAATCAGAACCTTGTCAACGGACAGCGGCAACTCCGCCAAATCCATTTCAGCACAACTACTCATAGACAGCGCCTCAGGATCGGGCAACTCAGACGATACCACAGAACTCTCAGCTTTCGCTTCACCCTCGGAGGCCATGAAGGTATCCGAAAGATCAATCGAATCACCAAACTTACGCGCTTGTGCACGTGTAACTACACACGCAGTAAAAACCGAAGGAAATTCTGATGCTAACTCACCGGACGTAACAGAATCAAACACAGGATTTTCAATAACTTCGGGGATTGGAAG
>NW_015552694.1:667100-714174 GCF_001515605.1 Sinocyclocheilus anshuiensis | reverse complement strand
GTGCTGAAAGGTAGCTGGAGCGTTGGGCAATCCGAACGCCATCACCCTGTAGTTCAAGAAATCATCCGGCGTAACAAAGGCAGATATTTCGGCCACACGCTCCGTCAAGGGAACTTGCCAGTATCCCTTTAACAGATCTAATTTTGTGACGAAGCGCGCAGAACCTACCGTATCAATGCAGTCATCCATGAGCGGGAGGGGAAACGAATCTGGTTTCGTCACAGCATTTACTTTCCGGTAATCCATGCAAAACCGATGTGTGCCGTCAGATTTCGGAACTAATAAACACGGTGAGCTCCAGGCGCTAGAACTCGGTACTGCGAGTCCATTCTCAACAAGATACTTTACCTCAGCTTCCATGATTTTACGTTTGACGGGATTCACTCTGTAAGCACTTTGTTTAATGGGTGAATGGTCACCTACATTAATATGTTCCAAAACTTGAGTACGAGTGGGGACATCTGAAAACAATCCCAAAGAAGAATTAATCAGCTTAATGATGTCAGTTCGCTGAGGGTCAGATAAATGTACCAAGTGAGGGTTTAAATTCTCCAAGACCCTAGAATTATTCAGTCTGTCACCCGAAACTAGGGTATTATGCAAACTCAACCCATCTTCATCAACATCACTGACAGAAACAAACCCGACTGAAGCTACAGGAATGACAGCAGAGCTTTTTGACTCCCCATCTTCCTCACGACGAACATACAGCTTCAGCATATTTACGTGACACACACAGGTTTTTCTCCGTCGCTCAGGAGTTCGAATAACATAGTTCGTGTCACTTAGCTTCTTGTCAACGACGTATGGACCAGAGAATTTAGCTTGCAGTGCAGCACCCTGAACTGGCAACAAAACCAGAACTTTATCTCCCTCAGAAAACGAACGAAGCACAGCAGCTTTGTCAAAACGCCTTTTCATTTTTGTCTGCGTACTCTCCAAAGCAATCTGAGCCAGTTTACAAGCATCGTGCAATCGCTCCCGAAAGGAACCGACATAATTCAGCAAGTTACACTCGGGTCGTTGTTCAGATAGCCAGTTCTCTTTCAGCATCCTGAGTGGGCCCCTCACCATATGCCCAAAAACCAATTCCGCCGGGCTAAACCCCAGCGACTCCTGAACGGTCTCACGGACAGCAAACATAAGTAAAGGCAGCCCTTCATCCCAATCCTTTCCTGACTCAACACAGTATTTACTCAACATGGACTTTAGGGTTTGGTGAAACCTTTCAAGCGCTCCTTGAGTCTCAGGATGGTACAGGCTGGATATAACATGCTTAATTTTCAGTTGGGACAATACCTGTCTAAACAGTCGAGACATGAAATTGGTTCCCTGATCCGTTTGGATCACCTGCGGAAAACCAAAAGTAGAGAAAAATGTAATCAAGCCTTCACAACAGCTTTCGCTTTTAAGGAGCGTAATGGCACCGCCTCCGGATAGCGAGTAGTCGTGCACATGAGCGTGAGTAAATAGACATGCCCTGACCTAGTTCGCGGTAATGGCCCAACACAGTCCAAGATTATCCGAGCGAAAGGCTCTCCCAAAACAGGAATCGGCTGAAGAGGTGCAGGACGGATTATTTGATTAGGCTTTCCTACAACCTGGCACACATGACACGAACGACAATACTGCACCACATCAGATTTAATACCAGGACAGAAAGAATAACGTAAGATTCGATAATACGTTTTAGTAATTCCCAAATGGCCAGCAACATTATCATGAGCTACACTCAAAACCTGGCTGCGTAAACATTTAGGTACTACAAGTTGGTAAACCGTATCCCAACCCAAGCCATCCGACCTTGCTGGAGTCCACTTTCTCTTCAACACATCGCTGTCCCAAAAATATCCCACTAATTTACATTCAATATCCTTTAAAGCTACCACCCTTTTCCTGCAGCACAATAAAGAAGGGTCTTTCCTCTGTTCAGCAGAAATCAGAACCTTGTCAACGGACAGCGGCAACTCCGCCAAATCCATTTCAGCACAACTACTCATAGACAGCGCCTCAGGATCGGGCAACTCAGACGATACCACAGAACTCTCAGCTTTCGCTTCACCCTCGGAGGCCATGAAGGTATCCGAAAGATCAATCGAATCACCAAACTTACGCGCTTGTGCACGTGTAACTACACACGCAGTAAAAACCGAAGGAAATTCTGATGCTAACTCACCGGACGTAACAGAATCAAACACAGGATTTTCAATAACTTCGGGGATTGGAAGGACCTTTTCCCCGGCTAAATCGGCAGTAACCTAGCTAACACGAACGATTGATTAGCTCCTGTGTCACGCAACATGGTTACAGGAACCAAACCTTCCTCAGATCCACTAAGAGAAATTCTTCCCTGACACATAAAAGGATTATACGCTGCATCAATATCCGAACTAAGTCGGCCACCAACCTTCTGGACAAAACCGACACTTTTAGTTGTCTTCCCTTTATTTATTTTTTTTAAGGAGGGACACATCGCAATCAAATGGTCAAGATCGTGGCAATAAAAGCACTCACGCGCTTCAACGGGTATAACGGGCTTAGGTGATTTCGAAACTTTAACGCTCTTCTCCAAAGGCATAACAGAGTATGTTTCACGACGTGCATTCGGATTTTTGTGAGTCAAAGTAAGCTCATCTGCACAAACGGCAGCCTCGGCAAGGCTCGAAACTTTCTTTTCGTTCAAATAAACAACAATTTTGTCCGGCAAAGAGTTTTTAAAATCCTCAATCAAAATCAATTCACGAAGTTGTTCCAAGTTAGCGACTCTGCTGGAACTACACCATCTATCAAAAAGCAAGTTTTTCTCCCGAGCGTACTCCACGTAAGTTTGACTGATAACTTTAACATGTGAGCGAAACTTTTGCCTGTACGCCTCTGGCACTAGTTCATAAGCCTTTAACACAGCATTTTTCAATTTATCATAATCCAAGCTGTCACTAACAGTGAGAGTGGAGCAAATCTCCTGGGCTTTTCCAGTTAGTTTCCACTGTATCATGAGAGGCCAAGCCTCTCTCGGACAGTGCAACGCAGTGGCTATACGCTCAAACGAGCCAAAGTACGAGTCCACCTCATTATCCCGAAACGCGGGCACCAAAGTAAGATGATGACCAACATCAAAATCATCTAAGTTAGGGGTCCCAGACAAAAGCGCAGAAGGCGGAGAGGTACCAACATTAGAAGGTGCCGAAGGTGGCATGCGAGTTTTCACTAGACCCAATGAACGACTGCCAGCTTGCGTCTCTAGCTCGCATTGCCTAAAACGCAGAAGTTGAGTAGTATGTTCCTGACGTTTAATCTCTAGATCTAACTGCTTTAACTGAATAGCCAACCTCAAATCCTCAGAGTTCACGCAATATAGGATCGGACTCTGGAGCTTCAGTGTTAACTTCATCTCCCGTCGCCGCATTCATACCTACCTCAATGTTTGATCTAGACTCTAAAATACCCCGCTGTATTAATGCCGCCTCAATTACGTCTCGTACAACCTTCTTCTTAGCAGTTTTTATGACCGGAACATCATAGAAATCAGCGACCAAATACAAATCAGACTTTCGACAGGACTCCAAGAGCTCATGCGAAGGAGCCTGCTTAAACGCTTCTATGCTAAACTCCATATAAAACAAACTTGCACTTCCCCACCACCCATGAAAAAACTGCCAGTCAAAATATAAAATATAAATTGTACTCACCAGCAGAGCCTCTTAATTCGCATTGAACGAATTTCAAAATCAGAACAATAGAATTGGACGAGCCCCCGATTATTACGCCCCGCGTCTAGGGTTAGTAAAAATATAGCTCTTAACAGGGCATAATAAATCTGGATTGTGGTAATGGAATCCCAAATACGAATCACTCCGGTCGATAATCAAACAAATCCACGATGTTAGTCAGATTAAATGATTAGATTTATTATAAAACAAGCAAGTGAAATAAAGAGCATCTCTCCAGGATGTCCCGAAGGCCAAAATAACAAACAAAACAAGTCTAGAAAGGAAAAGAGAGATAATAAATAACCTAATCGAATAATGAAATAAAAATACAAGTCAGATTAAATGATTAGATTTATTATAAAACAAGCAAGTGAAATAAAGAGCATCTCTCCAGGATGTCCCGAAGGCCAAAATAACAAACAAAACAAATCTAGAAAGGAAAAGAGAGATAATAAATAACCTAATCGAATAATTAAATAAAAATACAGATTACTTCCCTGACTGCCTAACACAAAACAGAGCCCAAACAAGATAGGTAAAACAAAATGGCAGGACACCCTTTTGCTCTACGATCTTAACACACAAGGTTGAAAACGAATGAACGTGATCAACAGATTTTACACTACACTTGAAAATAACACATTTGATCATCGGCCGGAGGAGGGATCCTGGAGCTCTCAACCCAACCGCGTCCGAACCAACAATGAGCTCCCCGTTGAATGCCGGTGGCGTCCTTATAAAGACCACACCTCGTCTCAACCACCACTGGCGATCGTACACCCCATCAGCGGACCTCCGGTCGATAATCAAACACATCCATGACGTTAGTCAGATTAAAGGATTAGATTTATTTTAAAACAAGTGAAATGAAGACCATCTCTCCAGGATGTCCCAAAGGTCAAAATAACAAACAAAACAAATCTAGAAAGGAAAAAAGAGATAAATAACCTAATCGAATAACGAAATAAAAATACAGCTTACTTCCCTGACTGCCTAACACAAAACAGAGCCCAAACAAGATAAGTAAAACAAAACGGCAGGACACCCTTTTGCTCTACGATCTTAAAACACAAAGTTGAAAACGAATAAACGTGATCAACATATTTTACACTCCACTTGAGAATACACATTTGATCATCGGCCGGAGGAGGGATCCAGGAGCTCTCAACCCAATCGCGTCCGAACCAACAATGAGCTCCCCGTTGAATGCCGGCGGCGTCCTTATAAAGGCCATGCCTTGTCTCAACCACCAATGGCGATCGAACACCCCATCAGCGGACATCCTATCAGAGAGCAGACAGAACAAGAGAGGGAGGAGAAAGAACACGTACACACACACCACACGGCAAATACAAGAAATGCAGGTCGTAACAGTGTGCATATACTGAAAAAAGCAGCTTTATAATATACTAATAGTGTAATGCTAATGCATTTCCAATGAGCTGAAATACAATTGAAATGTACTTGAAGTACATTAAAACGCTGCTTCAAATATACTCTAACTGTAGTTCATGAGGTATTAAAAGGACATTTTAAATGTATTTTAAGAAATACACTTAAATTGCACTAAATATACTTAAAGTGGTTCCAATTTAACACAATTTCAATATATTAAATATATTACAAATAGATTAAAATCAAACTTAAACATATCTTGAAATACACTTAATATACTTAAAGTTGTTTCAAAATAATACATTTAATATGCACTTAGTACAGTATAATTTAAATATAGTAAGTATGTCTGAAAAAGCACAATTTAAATATATTTCTTTTTCACCTGGGTTCCCAAGGCTACAAATTTACAAAGGTGGACAAGTTATGTTTTTCTTTGTTTGTTTGTTTGATGTATAAAATGGATATCACATTGCAATCATGATGTTGGTTTGAGCTGGATAAACTCCTGTTTACTTAGCTTATGGTAAGATTGATGTACATACTATGTACGTGGATATGTGCATGGTTTCAATTTAGCCTGTTTTGAATTTTCTACCATTTTGTCAAAACATACTTTTTCCCAACTCATTCCTAAAGCTTTAATCAGATTTCCCCCAAATTAGGCTCAGATGCTCATGTGAAACTAATTCAGAAGCAGAATCTCCATTCAAAAGGTAACGCTGTTTGCAACACTATATAAAAATTAAGCATACAACTTTGAAATAATTTAGCCCAAATACAAGCATTATATCATCAATAATAAATTTCATTAGATTTTCAAGGTGTCCCATGTGCATTTCAAATACAAATACAAATAGGTTTTCCAAAGATTAAACTTGTGTTATATGATCTTGCACCATGTGTCTTTTAGTCTTTATGCATATATGGACAGGCCCATGTCTACTTTTTTTTTTTTTTGAGGATCTTCTTCTAAATATTATTAATTCATAAATCATCAATGTCTTTAGAATATGTCCCTAAAACCTTCAAATTGGCTGTTATTAAGCCTCTCATTAAAAAAACGCAACTTGATCATAGAGAATTAGTTAATTACAGACCGATCTCAAATCTCCCTTTTCTGTCAGAAATACTAGAAAAGGCAATATCCTCTCAGCTATGGTCCTTCTTGGAGAGAAATGGTATCTCTGAGGATTTTCAGTCAGAATTTAGACCATATCATAGAACTGAGACTGCTTTCATCAGAGTTACAAATGACCTGCTCTTATCATCCGATCGTGGTTGTATTTCTCTATTAGTGCTGCTGTATTTTAGTGCTGCGTTTGACACTGTCGACCACAACATCCTTTTGAGTAGACTACTAAATTATTTTGGCATTAGTGGAATTGAATTATCATGGTTCAAATCTTACTTATCTGACCATCATCAATTTGTACATGGTGTTAGCTTTCACTGTTATGATGATGATACTCAGCTCTATATTTCTTTGCGGCCTGATGAAACATACAAATTTGCAAAACTAACAGAATGCATAGTTGATATTAAAAACACTGGATGACTAGTAATTTCCTACTGCTAAATTCTGAAAAAATTAAAATAGAGGTTTTAATTAATGGACCAAAAACCTCCGCATGTAATAACCTTCAAAACTCTGGCCATTTGATAATACTTAGAATATCAAAATTAACTGCGGGCAGCAGATCCTTTTCCTATTTAGCCCCCAAAACTCTGGAACAATCTACCTAGCGTTGTTCGGGAGGCAGACACACTCTGTCAGTATAAATATTTCACAACACATAGACACAAATAATAGCAGACAAAGGAACAGAGGAGAACACAGGACTTAAATACTAGAAATGTAATTAGGGAAAACTGAAACAGGTGTGGAGCTAATTAATCAAAAACCATGGAAACTAATGAGGAACTAAATTAGGAGACAGAAACCTTTAAATCTAGATTAAAGACCCATCTCTTTAACCTGGCATACACATAACACACTATCACATTTCTATAATTCAAATCCATTAAAGGATTGTTAAGCTGCATTTATTAGGTCAACCGGAACCGGGAACACTTCCCATAACATCCGATGTACTCCTTACATCGTAAGAAGAATGGCATCTATGCTAATATTAGTCTCTTTCATTCTTATTCCGAGGTCTCTGCAGCCTTACGGATCCAGTCTGTATCCAGATCAGATGGTCACCGTAGCCACCCAGATCCAGTCCGTATCCAGTCCAGATGGTGGATCAGCACCTAGAGACAACCTCTACAGCCCTGAATGTCAGTGGAGACCACGTCAACTAGCTCCATCCAAGAGACAGATCTCCTGCGAAGACCTCATCACCTCGACGACCATCGGCACAAGACCACGGGAACCAGACGAGTCCTCTGCACCTGTGTTGCAGCCTGGAATTCACCAACTTAGCCTGGTTTCTCCCAATATTTTTTTCTCCATTTCTGTCACCGATGGAGTTTTGTTTCCTTGCCACTGTCGCCTTTGACTTGCTTAGTTGGGGACGCTTGACTGATTGCACAGACACTATTGGAAGAGAACTGAACTGGATGATGACATCACTGAATCATCAATGAACTGACTTTAACTGTAAAATGACTCTGTTATTGTCTTATTGCATCATTGACAAACTATTTTCCTGTTTGACTCTGTAAATCTGCTTTGACACAACCAGTATTGTATAAAGCACTATACAAATAAAGGTGACTTGACTTGACTTGACAGACAATCTTAAGCAGGAAGGTACTCATGATATCTCAAAGCCTTTCCTCACATGCATAAAAAGTTATTCCATTTCTATCCAGCCATCTGTTAAGTTAAAGAAAGTCCTAAAATTTATATTTTAAGAGCAAGATCACAATACAGACACTAGCCATAACTTATCTGTTAATTAAGAGCTTCTGTCTCCTCACAATGCATAAACTAAAGTAGGTGATCTGTATCCTGAAAACGAGGCCAGGAAACTCAACTCATGAGACCACATGCACCATCAATCCAAAACTGAAAAATATGCACCATACCAGGACACCAATTCAATCTCAGTGACATCTGACAAGCTTTTAAAATGCATCTTGTTTGCATGAGCAAAAATCCTCTATTGAAGTTTGTGTTCCCTTTCAGTCGGTCACTCTCGACGTCACGTCGGATGACCGACGAATTGGTATCTCGCTTAGAGAGACCAATCTACTTCGAGTGTAAACTAAACGAGCCAATGCACATTGGCATGCGATTATTGTTGGTCTCTCTAAGCGAGATCCCAATTCGTCGGTCATCCGACGTGACGTCTCCGTTCCCTCCTTCAGGGAACGAGGGTTACCATACGTAACCGAGACGTTCTGTAAACATCCCAGGTGAGCTGTCATTTCCATTACACTTCATTACAAGTACAGTCAGTTCATAGTTTATTCCGAGTTTATTCATTGCAGGCAGACCTTAAATCAGTGTTTTATTAATGATGGTGATAAGCATGCTCTCAAACCTCCTGTGTCTGTGCCTGGGAGGCGGGGGTGGTGCATGGTGATAAACACCAGTCCTTAGAGCACCTTCACTGATGTGTCGCAGTGTCATGATAAAATACCAGGCATCTACTGATGTGATTTCTCTTTTTTATGACCACCTTTAAATCTTGTAACACTTTCATTGTATTCATAAAAGCACATTACCTGCATGTATTTACAGCATTATGATGGTTTGTTTAGATCTGTCGCCAAGCAACATCACTAAAAATCAGCCTTGTGTGAACATTTGGGATAGTAAAACCTGAAATCACCCACATTGTATATTATATAATATATCATTTTTTATCATTTATTATGTTTAAACCATGCTCATCATTAGTTCCCACAATGTGGGTGAATTAATAAAATAAAAAGACACTTTGTTTTTTTAAGATTAGATTTAAGAGTATGGGATAAAAAGCCCATTCTAAAAACATAAGAAGTCAGTGGAAAGTCCCCAGCATCACAGAAAGAAAAAAAAAGCGTGTGTGCACGTTGTGCTCACACGGTACACTGTGTTCTCCTGCGTTCTCACCGTGTTCCGGTTTTCTCCAGGCTCAGAATAGACAGATAGACAAGAGGGAGGGCAAGGGGGAAGGGGAGAAGAGAGGTGAGGAGGAGAGAAGAGTGTAAATTATGGATGACAGGGTTCAGCTCAGAGCAGAACAGCAGTGAGAATCTCTCGTATCTTTCAGGAAGATGTCCACCATTTCTTGACCTGCAATGATGTGCAGGTTTAAATCTGCTCTCATCATACACATACAAAACCCACAAGGATGGTGCTAATGTATTGTTGCTTGTTTGAAAGCAGGTTGACAGCAATTTGCAGTGTCACTCAAACAGTAATAAACAAATATGATGGATTAGTGTGCCTCACTCAAGAGACCAGCATCAACATTCATTAAATGATTTTAGCAAATGGCTGCAATATAACAAAGAGTGAAAAATTGAAGGGGGTCTGAATACTTTCCGTACCCACTGTATCTGGAAAACCCCTTCCGTTTGAAGTCTGTTGCCTGGAATATTCCTAATTTCCGAAATTCAAAATTTCCAAGACTGTGAGCCCGAGCAGGGGAAAGCTGGCGTGTGAAATCATTTTGTGTCCCGTCTCTGTAACAAAATTTGTGCTTGTGATGAAACAATAATGTACAGGAAAAACTAAGATGATAAAAACTGTGATATAAATTCTGTGTTGTGTTTATTTTTGCTTATGTGGTGCTAGTCACTAAGTCCAGATATATCTCCTCAATACTGTCTTGATGTACTGCCATAGCCAAAGCTGGGGGCACGTTAACTATCTGTCTCAGGCAAGCAGATCAATGTAACACATCCTTTTGTTCTCTGACTCTCTGTCTTTTTTCCCCCTGTTTTTTGTAAATAATTGTTACAGAAACACACTAGAGTTTTCTAAACACAATAGTATAAAACTGGATAAAAACGCTTGTCAAGACAAACTATAAGTTGGCCTGAAAGTTTGAAAAAAAGTTTTAAAATGCTTTAAAGTTTTTAAAGTTTGACAGTTTACAGTTTGAAATAGTTTAAAGTTTAAAATAGTTTTAAAGTTTAAAGTTTGAATGTTTTGAAGGCAATACAGTCTGTCAGAAAATTATATGATTAGCATGTTGCTAGTATGTTTCTACCATGTTTAACATGTTGCTATGATGATTCTAGCATAATTAGCATGTCATTAGCATGTCATTAACCTGTTTGTAGCAAGTTGCTAGCATTTTTCTAGCATGCTTAGCATGTCACTAACATGTTTCTAAAATAAGAAACAAATTATGTTTCTAAAATAATTAGCATGTCACTAGCATGTTGCTATCATGTGGCTAGCATGTTTCTAGCATGATTAGAATGCCATTAACATGTTTGAGCATGATTATCATCTTGCTAACATGTTTCTAGCATGATTAACATGTTAGCAAGATGTTAATATGTTGCTAGCATGTTTCTAGCTTGATTAACATGTTAGCAAGATGTTAATATGTTGCTAGCATGTTTCTAGCATGATTAGCATGTTGGTAGCATGATTTATCATGATTAGCATGTCACTAGCATGTTTCGAACATGATTAGCATGTCGTTAGCATGTTGTCTCAATCGTGAAATCCTTCCAGTGCACTGGAACGTTCCCTCCCTGAAAAATCCCACAATGCATCACAAAAACTAGGGAGCATTGCTGCTCACTATGCTCCCTTACCAAAAATTACATCACATTTCTGAAGCGCGAACCACACAAGCCAACTCAATAAATATAATGACAAACCATTTTATTAGTATATTAAACACACATCACAAGACAGGTAATGAACACATCTAGTTAACATTTTTCATTAATACTTGGCTGAAATGCTGTAAGAACATGTAACAGAACAATGTATTTAAAGAGAATAAAAAATAATATCAAAAAGAGATTGGTCCTCCCTGTTGTTGATTAATTCCAGCAATGATGTTCTACAATGTTGCCCATTGACGTTGTACGTAGTCATGTCACCGGAAATTGAGTAATGGCTGACCCAGTGTGCAGTGAGCCAGAGAACTTACCAGTGTAAGGGAAACAGGTCAATTTAGCTCAAAGGGAATCATTTAAGATTTTATAGGGAATTTGGACAGAATCACTGTTTTACGGCTGATCACTGAGTCGGCCAGCGATTCATTGAACGAGCCGTATAACATCAATTCTGCAATGGATATTAATATCCAAAGTATAGTGAAAACACTATTTATTAGCTCAGTAACAAGATCGGCAGTTTAAGACATTAACTTGTAAGCACAAAACACAAGATACTTCTCTTTTCAATATAAATAAGGCTTTATTAGATAAATCTAAGACATATAAACTAGTCTAACACATAAACACACACACTCACACAAGTTGCAGGAAGAGAGAAAGTGAGGAAAGAATGAGTTTAAGAGAATGAAAATGTGAAATCCCAAGTTTACAGCAATATGTGCAATAGCATAGACCTGAACAACCATCAATCACTTAATTAACCCTCAAATTGAGTTCCTCAATGAGGTTAAAATTTATATTAAATGCACCAGTTCAGCTAGAATCTGGAGGTACTTGCGTTGCCTGTGTAGGGCGTTCCCTTTTGTTGTTGTCATTGCAGAAAAGGGGGTTTCCCAAGGTTGCTGATTGGCTGGAAGTTCAGTAGTCGATGAAGTTACGTCTTGGGAAGCCAGTGGTTGGGTGTTGGCTGAAGATGCGGAGTTGTGGGCTGGTTGAAGTTTTGAAGTGGTCACAGACTCGAGGTGAACTCAGAGACACGGAGTTGCAGCAAAACTTAACTCAGAACATGAAACTATCAACGGAAAAGAAATTAAAGTAGAGGAATAGAAGTAAGGAGACTAGATGGGTTTTCTCCTCATGGTTTTAGAGGAGCTGCTGGCGTGTAAGCCAGAGCACGCTCAAAGAGTGCTAAAAAGCAGCATCAAAATGTGGTGGCAAAAAGGCAAGGAAAAAACCTAAAAGCTAGAAGCTAAAAGCTAAAAAGCGTAATTTGATGGTGTCCTGAATATTTAAACCGGGCTGTGGGACACCTCCTAAATGGTGTCTTGACCAATTAGATATTGTCTTTGCTTGGGGTGTTGTATGTTTCTCCTCCCAATTCATAAATCAAATGTTATCTTATCAGTCACATGGTCTGAATTTTCCCGCTCTTGCAGAGTATAATTTTGGACATGATTTCTATAACAAGAATATGATACATTTGACAAAGAATTGATTGGGGGAAACGTTTCAAGCAAGAAGATTCAAACACACACATACTAAACATGAATATGAACCCTTAAGCTATTCAATAGTTACGAAAAAGACATACACAATAAGTGATTAGAACATGATAGTCAAATGTGTGGGTTACATACATGATATGGAGTTAAGCAATGGAGTGATATTCGTTTATAAGTCCTTCTGAGTTCATTTTGGTGCATCTACATCTGTAAAAGACAGTTTCTGTGCCATTCCGTGAACATGTTCTGTGAAGACCACAGTGTCACGATAAAAGGACCCAGAAGCAACGGCAAGTCAAACTGAGGATTTTATTGTCCACAAAAACTAACTCAGGCAGTCTGCCGTTCACTGGCCATATCCGGCAGTCGCAGAACTGGTCATTAACACAAAAGAATGGGAACATAGGGTAGACTTGACTTGAGAGTTCGGGCCACCACCCCGGGCTGTTTGGCGAGGAGCGACTACCTCTCAGCCTGTATGGACCGGTAAGCAGCGTCCAGAGGAGAGCAAACTGCTGGCAGCGGTTAACTGCGAGACTGGGCAGAAATCCAGGTAAGTCACACAGCAGGACACGACTTGACAATGCAGGACTGGACTCGACTTAGATAACACAACTGACAGAATAGAGTAGCCAAGAGACTGACATCAAAGCGCAATAATCTGGCAAAAGACCTTGTAACACACAGAGAGAAATAGAGAGGAAAATCAGCATAAAGAGGGAACAGGTGCGAGCACTGACTGTGATCGCGAACAGCTGAGTCTCGGATAGCACAGCACGAAAAGAAAAGAAAACTAGAGTCAAACCCGGCTCATGACACAGAGAGGTTAAAAGGTCTCCTAAGGAATCTCAGTCTGGTTCTTGTCCTCTAGGTGGGGGGAAATCAATCCAAAGAGCTTGTGATCGTGATTACTATCATGGATTTACATGTGATGGTCATGCTGTGCATCTCTTTGACCATCAATCTTGCTTACTTGCCCCAAAATTGACAATCTCCTTCCTGAGTTGTTCTTTTGTGTTAATGTTGCAAGCTGTTCTGTGAAAGAGTTGGTTGGTTAGGCTTGCTTCAGACTGGCTGGCGCTAGGATCTGATTTACGAACATCCTGTCGTCTTGGGCCTTTCTGTGGAATTTGGCTCCTCGTGTTTCAACCATGTTCTTGATCGAATCTTAAATTGTCTGATTCGGTCTGATACCCTACACCAGTGACCAAATTTGTGTACACGATATACTGATTCACGAGCTAGGGAGCTGAATGAGACGCACCCATGTTTTTAACATGATTAGCCTGTTGCTATCATGTTTCTAACATGATTAGCATATTGTTAACATGTTGTTAACATGTTGCTAGCATGTTTCTAGCAGCATGTCGCTAGGATTTTTTTAGCATGTTTACCCTGTTGCTAGAATGTCAGTGTTGTTAACATGTTGCTACTATGTTTATAGCATGATTAGCATGACATTATGATGTTTCTATCATGATTAGCCTGTCGTTAGCATGTTTCTAACATGATTAGAATGTCGCTAGTATGTTGTTAGCATGTTTCTAGTATGTTTCTAGCATGATTAGTATGTCGCTATGATGTTTCTAAAATTATTAGCCTGTCGCTAGCATGTTTCTAGCATGATTCTAGCATGATTAGCATGTTGTTATAATGTTGCTAGCAGATAGATAGATAGATAGATAGATAGATAGATTTAGAATTAATATTTTATTTATTTATTTAATCTTTTTCAATAAATGCAATATTTTACATTAAAACACAGTGAAAACGTTTCAAATCCATTTTTTTTAAATGAGAATTGTGCCATCTGGTGGCATTAAAAGAATAAAAACTTTATGTAATGTCCTGTAAACTCCTGTATAGCTCCCTATATACAGAGGCTTTTGGATTCCCATTGTATTTTTTTAGACATAATTTCTTCATTTTATTAGGTTTTGCTTTTAGATATATATTTAGACATTCTAAAAGACTACTTTTTGTCAAGGTTTAGATATTTTTGGTTAGATAAATATCAGGTTCTGCATTATGATTACAATCAAACATTAAAATTTTGTTAGAAAGAGAACACGTGGGAAGCATTTTTGTTACTCAGATATCACCCTTTTTTTTTTTTTTTTTTTTATTCATTTTATTTCACATATTCTCAAAATTTGCTCTATTTCAGACTTACCAGTTTATTTATGTGTGTGTGGTGTTGGGGGGGGGGTCTATTTTGCACTTTTGATATTTTAGTGTGTCACCCCTTGATTGCTGTGCACTTTTTTTCTGCACAGTGGCTGATTTGTAGTTTGTACCACCAAAAGCTTATCTGAGTTTTCGTATTTTTTCGTATTTCCCATTCATTTCCTATTTCGTGAAGGAGCCATGTGTGGCTTTTTTTTTTACCCTTTCACATATCCGAATCATGACCATGATTTTTTGTGTGTTCACATAGCTAATGCGACAAAAGTCACTAAGTGTCACCTCATTCAGATGAAGCTACGATTTTTTAAATTCCAAAATATAAAAATGTTTGGTCAAAAATGACAGAAGAGGCCTAGAGGGTTGAGTCTAATGGGCTTCCGTTTGTTTACATTTGAATTTTGACAGCTGGTGTTTGAAAAGTCTTGGCTCATCTGAACATTCCGTCAATGTAAGTCTATGGGATTTTTTATGGTTTTTAAAAATTGTAGTTGCTAATGGTGCTACCACAGCAATGCAATAGCATGTAATGCATGCTTGAATCCACCATGACTTGTTTCAGACACAATCCCACAATGAGGACACAACGCATAGACTCAAAATACAGTAAAATATACAGTAAATCACGCATGCAGGCAAGACTACACATAGGATTATGAAATTGGATTATGATTGCAACTGGGATTTGGCGCAAGTGATCACCTAATGCTGTGCGAAAACTTCAGCAGTGTGAAACAGTAAATATAATTATGGGCTTGATATATAATTATGGGCTTGATTAGACAGGTTTTATACAGTAATTCCAATTGACTCCATGGCTTTGTCAAAATTGTTCTAGGTATAATTTAGAATGAACCTAGAAAGCTAAAGGTGAAATGGCCCTCAACTTCAAGAACCATGCTGGAGCACAAGTGAACAATGACCTGACACGTCAGCCATGAGTTATATACCCCCAGGGCATCGCAAATTATCCCACAGTTGTTTGTGTTACCTTTATTTCTTTGAGAAGACAGCAGTGCCACAAGCACTCTGTTAGCTACAGTGGTATGAAAAAGTGTTGGCCCCCTTCCTGACTTGATTGCGAACGGGTGTGGCAGTAATCAGGCCTGGGTGTGGCTAGAGAAATTGAACTCAGGTGTGATAAACCACAGTTTTAACAGGGGGGCAAACACTTCTTCACACAGGGCCATGTAGTTTTGGATTTTGTTTTCCCTTAATAATAAAAACCTTCATTTAAAAACTGCATGTTGTGTTTACTTGTGTTATCTTTGACTAATATTTAAATTTGTTTGATGATCTGAAACATTAAAGTGTGACAAACATGCAAAAAAAATAAGAAATCAGGAAGGGGGCCAACACTTTTTCACACCACTATGTTTTCAGTGAGCTGTGCACTGTGCACTCATTGCAATGCTATCATGGCAAAGGCCATAAAAACATGGTAACAGGTCATTAAGTGAACATACGAGACTTGCAGAATAAGTGCTTATCAGTTCTGTTAACAAAGTATCTTTTACTGATAATTCAGCACTGATGTGTTTGTCGCAAAAGCATTGATTCTAACTGACATTAAGAAATAAAGACCTTTGAAAGAGATAAAGATTGCTTAGTAATGCTTCTACCTCAAAACTCATGAGTAATTGTTGCCCTTTACTCTGTAGATAATGTATTTTAATGGGATATAAGTCATTTCAGTTCATGAAAACAACATATTTGATTTGAGTATAATATTTCATAAATGTAGTTTAACAAAAGATTTTTGAAAATATTGATGAAACTATTGACAAAATGTCTATAAAAATAATCAAATTTTTATTTGTAGGTTGCTTTTCACAGTCTATGTTGTTTCAAAGCAGTTGTATAGGGGAAAAAAAGCCTAAATGTACATGTGGACTGTAGATTTTTTAACAAATCAAAATTGATAATTGAAAAACATTGCATTGCAATTACACACTGACCTTACAACCCTAATATAATACAAACCTTACCTTACCTAAGTCTAAAGTTATCTGATTAAGAAACTTGCATGGGCCAATTAGTTGAGACAGGTTTCACAGAAGTGTTGGATTCCACATTGTATTATCAGAGCACATATTCATGCACCCACCCACGCATATATACAAATATTTACATAACATTTGGCCAAACAAACATTGATATAAGGAGATAAGCATTTATTGAAGTGAGACAAAGCCACAAAACTCCAGCTGTACTACATTTTTCTAAGTGGCATCTCGCTCCGATTCTTGTGTTATTTATATGTTATATATCTATTCAATATGCCCAGGCGTATTCACCTGTGTTTGTGTGTAATCTGTTTCTTCTATTTTCTCAATATTCAACCGAAGTATTGACAAAACCACAATGAATTCATTAATTAGTTAGTTAATCAATTAATTAATAAATGGTCACTACAGAAATCTAACAGCGATGTCAAACAGTGTTTTGCATATCAAACTATTTTTAATTAATAAATGAAAGAAGTTATCCACAAATCCCAAACAATTTCTATACAAGTTGTTTGATGGGGTTGCCATAACATGGTTGTGACATAACATACAAGCACAACTACTTAAAAACTACAAAACTGACTACTGCCTAGAGTAATTTTTATATATTTATATATTTATTTATTTATTTGAAAACAAAAGAGAGAGAAAAATATGAATAGAGGACCTATTATAACAGTTTCATGCTGATATTGCCTATTTAAAAAAAAAAAAAAACTTCTTTGCAAGTCCACTATTGACATGCAGACTTTAATTCCACATGCTAATGTATAACAGAGTACTACAGTACTACAGTACCTGCCTATAGTACTACAGTTGTTTTGTCACTCTACGTACATATTGTAGTATGATTGTCAATGTAAAAAAGTTTCTGGAGATCAAGATATCCATTCTCTAAAACCAAGAAAGTTAACTATAGACATCTTTTCAGCAATGGAACAGTTGGAAAGTTATAGAGGCCCATGTGACACGGTCCTCTGTTTCAACTGAAAAACATCCTAAATAAGTAGATTTTCTGCCACATTGTATACTGGAATGGCTCCAGCACCTTGTTAAATCCATGCCACAAAGAACTGAGATGGTTCTGAGAGTAAAGAGAACACTTACCAGTATGTGGTAATAAGCCTGAACCAGTCTGGTTATTCTTGCTTGACCTCTTTCATTAAAAGGTATTTTACCTACAGAACTACTGGCTGAGAAATTTTACTCATTATTTTAGCACCTGTTTTGTCGTTTCCATACTTGATTTAGCAGCACAACAAATTTCATCTATTAATAAAAAGGTGTCAGCGTTCTGTCACTTCGGTATAGTGTTATTCATGGTTTTGTGACAGAGTCCTGACACTCCCATCATGTTGTTGTTTTCTTGTGAGTGTGCGGCTTCGAGAGAGCTCGAGCCGTGCACTCTCGTCTGCGTCCTGTTTCCTTGTTTCATGTTGGAGCGTGGTGTTCGGATCCCGGCACTCATGTCTTGTTGAGTTTCGGTTTCGTGTCGGGGTCCGGACACTGTCTTCTGTCTTGTTGGGGGAGCGTGCAGTCTCGAGTTCACTCGGCCGTGTGCTCTTCTGTCCACGTGTGTTGTGTTTTGTGTAGCACGCGGTTTGTGTTCAGCTGCGTGCTTTTCTTGTTGTCTTGTGTTGTTGTTGCACGCAGCTCGTGTTATCGGCTGCGTGCTTTCATGTCCTGTTTTGTCTTGTGCTGTTTAGCACGCAGCTTGGTTTTCGCTGGCTGCGTGCTGTCTTGTCTTGTGTGAACGCGGCTTATGAGTATTCTCATTAGCTGCGTGTTCGTGTCTTGTTTTGTTGGACATGGCTTGTGATTGTTTTGCTGGCCATGTGCTTGTGTTTTTGTTTTGTGTGAGCACATGGCTTTGTCTTTGTTTCCTGTGTGCCATGTGCTCTCATGTCAATTTTCTTGACCCCACCCATCTTGTTACCTGATTATTGGTTAATTTGCCCCACCTGTGTTCCCTCGTTACCCTCCTCATTTGCTCCCTATTTATGCTCCTTGTGTTTGCAGTCCTCTGCCAGTTCGTCATCGTATCACCCTGGATGTGTCCTGTCCTGTCCAGCCTTGTCCTGTCCAGCCTTGTCTTGCCAAGCCTTGTCTTGTTGCGTGCTGTTCTGTTTTTCCCCCATGGGGTAGTTTTTTTTTTTTTTGCTTGCTTGTTTTGTTATACTTTACTATTAAAAGCCCTTTACTCCTCGCCTCATCCCCAACACTGACAAAAGGTATCTCGAGTACCCAATCAGCACATTACAATGATAAAAACTATGTTGGTTAATTGAAGCATCAATCAATTCAAAAAAATCAAATAGAAAAAAAAAACTTTAAAAAAAAAGTGTGAATGCTAATGTACAGTAGGATATATGCCTACGTAGATGTTAAATGGCTTGACATGTGTACTTCACTCTGATGAATTTCCCTGCCAGAGGCCACACTTGATTTTTCAATTTAAACTGTAAATCATTCTTAAGAGCAATCAGAATTAAACAACAGCTTATTTACCAAGGATTTAGACAATAAGTGACAAGGATACATAACAATGACCTAAAATAAGCTTAAAAAAAGATTTTGTTATAATGGCCTCAGGGTTCTATACAAAACAAAAAATGTGGCATTTTTGTTTTAAATAGCATCTGGCAAGCATATTAACATTCTTGTAAGAGCATAATTAATTATAATTTTTAAAAAAAAGGCTTCTGAAGAACAGTTTTATTTTAGTTAGGGAAAATGGCCTATTTAATGAAGAAAAATAAAGACAAAAAAAAGAAAATAAGGAAAATATTGACCTCTTCAAGTAACATAATGCTCTAAATCTTTTCTCCTCTGTAACAGAAAGCTTTCATATCAGAGGCAAATAGTTCACAGCTGAGTAGTTTTGAGTTTGAAGCAAATCTTCAGCAGGGTACATAATGAAAAGATAAATCAAATCATAATTAACTCTATTCTATATAGTACAAAACCAATGCCATCATATGTAATGTATTTGACTGGATTCAACTTAATCAAATAATCTTAATGTAGTGTCTATGTGTGCTGAGATTTTGGGAAACTAATGCTTTTTGAATGGAGCTGGGGCTGGTTACAATTTCAAGAGCAGGTTTAGCAGGCTGACTGCTCAAGAAGCCCTTGTGCTGTCAAACAGAACTGATATTTATGGATCTGAAGCATTTTTCAGGGGAGTGTTTCTGAAAGACATAGTCAGCAGTGATGTTCCCTGCATGCTTCCCTGATTTGCTGTTGTGGAGCGTGTTGATAAAGGTTAGATAACAACCATTGTACCGTTCTACAAGTTTTATTTGTATAGCACTTTTCACGATACAAATCGTTGCAAAGCAACTTTACAGCAAATTAAGTTTCTACAATATTTAATAGTTGCTTATCAGTGGTGACTGTCAGTTAATGTACATATGGCAAAAATGTACGGAAAAATCAATTAAAGACGTAATCAAACAGACGATGAACACTATTAACAGCAGTTATTATATGATGCAATCAAACTTATAGCAAAATAAGTTTGGGTGATACTAGTGTGCAGACATGGCATAATGAAAAGCTGCTGAATACTAAGCAGCAACAGTCATATATAAATCATATATCCATTTTGTAAAAGGTCTTGAGTGCACAAAGAAATAGTAAAAATACACTGGAATACAAGATAAATGTCAACAATAAAAGAATGTAAACAGGTTGGAATTATGCCCAGCTATTGAAGCATTTTGTCACAACAGGTGCATGTTTTAAATGTGGAAAGTTTAATTGATTGATTGATTGATTGATTGATTGATTGATTAATTAATTTGCTTATTTTTATATATTTTTTTAGCTAAGACTAGCAGTTTCAATAATAAACCCACCATGAGAAACATTGACCAGAGTAAGAAGTGCAACAACTGCCCCTTATCTCTACTATTTAATTTTGTGAGAAGATAAATTATCACCTATTTATCTTCTCACAAAATTAAATAGTAGAGATAAGGGGCAGTTGTTGCACTTCTTACTCTGGTCAATATTTCTCATACAGTATATATATATATTTATAAATGAATGAAATGAAAAATTACTTTCATATTTAGCCCATACAGGCGATTTCAGGAAGCTTCAAATTATTGTAGATATACAAGCTTTAACAGACTTTGAGGGAGGGGCGTGGCTCTAGCCCTGAAACAGCAGCAAGCACGTGGACTTGTTTACAAGCTCGCGATTACTCGCTATGTCTGTGGCCTCGTGTGCGATTAGAACTAAGCCCATTCATGGTTCCTCAAAGCACGTTACTTGCCTCCATTGGAATGTGATAGGGTTAGTTTAGTTTATAAAGCATGAGAATAGAAGTAGGGGGTGGAAAGATCAGGTTACACGCCATCAGCTGCTGTCCGTGGGACTCAGGCATGTGAGCTATTTGTGTACATGATCTGTTGCATGTGTCGGTCCAAAGGGACTCCCACAGGGCTCCATTTTTTTGGTTTGTTTTAATGCAACCATCTCCACTTTCTTGATATATCAGGTTATGTTTAAAATTTTATAATAAAATAAACCAAATTCTCACATAGGACAAACACGAAAAAAGGGGAAATGCATGTGTGTTGGAT
Source organism: Sinocyclocheilus anshuiensis (assembly GCF_001515605.1). Taxonomy (NCBI): domain Eukaryota; kingdom Metazoa; phylum Chordata; class Actinopteri; order Cypriniformes; family Cyprinidae; genus Sinocyclocheilus; species Sinocyclocheilus anshuiensis. The sequence goes on along the minus strand of NW_015552694.1, from coordinate 693,037 downwards.
GAAACCATTATATAGCCATTATATAGATCCATCGAAATGCATTTTAAAATCCTAAATATCCTGCAGTCATTGGGACAAGTCAGGGTATTACCAGCAATTAGATTAACATGCTGTCAAACACTGTTATCCATTCTCACCCATTTCCTCTGTTCTGTTAGTGTCAAGACTTGTAATCATCCTGCTGTAATGGCTTCATAAATGCACTATGTGAAAGCATCACAAGTGAAGCGTACATTCACGTGTACTATTAAAAGAAAACTGGCCATGAGAAATGCCCCTGAGAATTGCAAGCAACTACAGTTTCCCCTTTTCATCTCTGGCTGTACAAAAGGCAATCATAAACTTTAATTTTATAGGCAATTCATAATGTAATGTCTTTGTACTGTAACCCCAATACAATCTAATTAATCTTTTCAGCTGTTGGTTTTGGTATACACACACTATATCCATTGTGGAATGGTCATATTGTAGTAACTGCTGTTGTTTTCTGTATGTATTCGATAGATAAGTGAATCTGTCTTGGTGAATAAATAAAATCTGTTGTATTCTTGACTAACTTTGTCACTTTTTCAGTTCTCATTCATTCAGCCAATATTGCATGTTATTGGAATTTAATGTTTAAGATGCCAATGCTGCGTTGTGTGTCAGCTGAATGTGAGAAAGGAATACTGAAACTAAAGTAGTTTCCCAGTGGGGAGACTACAATGAGCCATGCTGTCCGGAAATAAAGTGTTTGCATAATGGATGGATGTGTGCATGTTTGCCACCATGACTACTAATGGGTTCTTCATAAACAGCGGTTGCTCTTTTGATTGCCGAGGTGTTTGTGTTTGTGTTTATGTATATGCATGGACATTCTGTGCTCTCACAACCATGTCTGATGTCAGTATGGCAGAGAGTTCATTATATAATATTTTGTTTAGTTCGTAGGTATGTTGTTTGAGATGCAGAAGAATAGCTTGATTAGGTGAGTAAAGCAGGACTGAGATTGTGTATCTGAGAATATCTAAGGAAGTGACTGATGGGTGCTTATATGCATTGGATTCAATACAGACTTTACTATGTTGCAAACACAAGCAGCATGTGAAGATACTTGTATATGTATATTCTTCATCCTCCTCTTAATTATCCATTTGCTCACTAATCCATCTCCCTATTATGAATGGCAACTAATTTTACTCAATTTTCTGGACCACACTATTTCATTCAGATATGTGGACTTCCTGTAACCTCACCCCCTTGTTATTAAGCTGTAGTGGTTCAACCCTACATCTTCTTCAACCCACCTTATCATTATTCAGGCAGTGTGCAGGCTATGCCACACAACACCTCTGGTTTATTGTCCTGGGAAGAGAGGTGATGGCCTGTCTGACATCTGGGGAATCCCAATAATTTCCCTTTTACTGTCAGTAATGCCGCAGACAAAAATATGTTCTCCATCTGAAAATAATTCCCATTATCATATAAAAATTTGCTTCTCAAGTAAAATTATGATATTTTAAGTTTGTTTTTTCTTATTGGAAAACTAAAATACTCATTAAGAAGGAAAAAAAAAAAAGACAGTGTTGTTTTTGAGTTTATGTCAGTGGCACATAAAAAGGGATGTAACCACAATGATAACTCATGCACACAGGCTGTGTCCGATTCTTCTGATCAAAGCGTCCACCTTTTCCTAAACACAGCAACACTACCTACATTTAAATGACTTTAACTGACTCGTTTCATATTCATTTTGTCTCTGTGGGAGGTATTTTGCAAATATTTCAGAAACAGGCCCTGGGACACAAGCAGGCGATACTGCAGTTCCGGCACAGTGTGTTTTCTGCACACTAACATGGATTATTGCGTAACTCATTGCCCTCGCCTCTTCCCTCCTCCAGTCACTGTGATCTAACCGAGGTCCTGCTGCCCTTGCGCTTCATTGTGTGAGTTCAAATACGTGATCATTTGTTTGTCATGTTTTTGGTCTACCCCTGTGCATGCATGAGACAGCACATATTTTGTTTTCTGAAATGGTCTTAACGTATGTAAGTCTAGTAAATGTCCTACATAACCTAGGTAAATGTCTAATATGTAGTATGTTTGCAAATGTATATGTGCATTGAGTACATGTTAATAATCTGTCTTAATTAACTGAATAAAATATAAATGAAGATGGAAATCACTTTATTTCGTTTTCTTTAATCATAAAATCAAATAAAGTGATTTTATACACACATACGTATGATAAAATTACACAAATTACAGAAATATATTGCTAACTTAAGTAGACTGTCAATCCCACACTGATCTATATTTAGCTCTTTATTTCCACGTTAATTTTTCTGCCATAATCAAGCTATACATACTAAAGTGTTTGAGTTCCTGAAAGCTGAGTATTCCCTTTTATAGAAATACTTCCACAGATATAACATAACACTGGCATAACTGTTTTTTTGATATTTGCTTACGGAGCTCAAAAGTGATGGTGTAACAAGAATGAACCAGATTCTGTGTGATGTACAGAAAAAGCAGGATGGATATCTTACAAATCTATTAGCTTCCTGCATGCAATAACTGAGAAAAGGAGTCACGTGGAGCTGGACTTGACCTCACAGCACAGATTGGAATACTGTTATTTGTTAGCATCCTGTTCTGTCAATGAGAGCCTGGGAAGCACAGGAAAACACTTGCCTCTGTTCTGCTCATTCGACAGTAAGTAATCTGTACAATTGTTTATGAATGAACTTTGTGTTCCTTCCTCTATTGCCCTCAAGCTTAGGACACAGTGTCAGTAACGAGGTGGGAATTTTGGCAAACCATTGTGTTTATGTAATACTTTTGAGTCATATTTTTTTATTATTATTATTTCACATTTGTTGTCAAAGGAAATAAGCAGTAAAAATGTTATTTTATTTTCATTAAATAACGATTTTATTTGTATTATTGCATGTGGCTATCTTTCGCAACACAAACAAAAGCAATATTCATCAAGGATATATTAAATGATCTCTCAACAGCATAACAATGAACGGTATGTGACATTTGTACAATGGAAGACAGCTTGTTCAATTAAACCTGGCAAATATTAAAAATATATTAACCCTTTGATACGTACAAACCATAGATATATTTATTTTTATACTTATACTCAAGATCTTCAAGAACACTGTTGAATATATATTTTTTGTTTCAAAAAGCAAAATAAAATAAGCTTTAAAAGTTGGCAGAAAGAAATGTACAAACAGCATAAATTCAATATCTCTGAACATTTTTTAACAAATATATTAACATAATATTTATACATTTGGTTCCACTTTGTAAACGAATCTGACTTGTAAATATTGAATATAGAAAAGGTGAATGAAAGCTACCCAAGAAGCAAGATCTTCCCAAGAATCAGGTAGAATATGTACCATTACCTCAAGCAATTACTCAAGAATGTTGCATGGAGTCATGAGTCACTCTTTTTCAGGGCTTTAAACATAAAATAAAAATACTATCAACACATCTATGTCAGTGCTATTCATGTGTTTTTAGATAAGGGATTTATTAAAATATGAACAAAACATGTTTCACCAATGCAATGCTTAGCGTTTGTTGTTTATTTTCTTAGCAGCTTACTTGCTTAGTATTTTAATATAAGACACTAGTATATTGCGTTGGATGAAGAGTATTTTTAAATGTTATGAAAATGCTAAGCACATTACAGCTTTTATTTAGTTCACAACATTCAGGGAAAAGCAGACAGTGGCTAAAAATGACTCCCTGTCGTGATAATTTTCTTTCTGCCCCACTAATCTCTCATTTAAGTGGGTTTTGTGCTCTACATTCAGATGCTTCATGTATTACAATCTAGTTGAATGAGGATCCCGGTCTCATGAAAATGTGTATAAATGGTATACCAAATAAAAACAAAAACTTGTGGTATTGATATGCAAAAATGGACTTTGGCGTGTATATGCTACGCACGTGTTTGGCGTGTATATAATACGCAGTTTTCGCGTGCATATGATACAAAATTTATTGGCGTGCATATGATATGCAGTTTTCGCATACATATGATACGCATCTACCACACAACCCTAATCCTACCCATCGCATAGCATATACACGCCAAAGTCCATTTTTGCATATCAATACCACGAGTTTTCATTTTTATTTGGCGTACTATTTATACGCACTTTCATGAGATCTGGTTAGAATGAGACATCACTGCCACATATCAAGACAGAGCCAATGCAAGCTGATTAAGACGGTTGACTAGTAATGCTGCACTAAACTGAACAGAAATTCTTGTCCAAATTCTGGATCCACTAATGTGAATAACTTTTTTATTCACATTTGGAATAACTATCAATTTTGTTAATAATACTGTTTAAGTGATTACTCTAACTTCCTTCGATTGGTGTGACTTTACAATAAGATATTGGTTTCCAAAGCTTTGAAATATTTAAATACAATGTATAATGCAGCTCCACGGTGTATTTATGCATGTGTCAATATTGATCAATGTAATATTTTCTTCAAACTAACTCTATTCCAAATAAACATGGTACAGACATTTTTGGACCAGATCTTCTGCAGTCAATATTTCTGTGCATCCCTTAATTCACTCAGTAGTCACTGTTAAATATGACTTGAGGCAGAGGAAAAGGGACTGGACATGTTTTATGTTGCAAGGTAAGAAAGTGACAATGAATCTGAGGAAACATAAGAGTGAAAGACTGACCATATTAGGTCATAAATATAATATCTACTTGTGTAGTTATTAAATATCATGTGCAATAACCACTTCTGATTAAATGGTAGGAAACTCTGCATATCAAAAGTGGACTCTTATATAGCGACTTACTATGTAATTATTTAATAAACTAAATATTGCGAAAAAATAGAGTGAATACAATACATATCTTATATTTCTGATAATTTTCTAATTGTTTAGGTCCAGATAAGTAGTACAATTTTGCAGACATAGAGTAAGGCTTTGGATTGGTCATATGAGAACATTCAATTTTGAAGGGAAAAAAAATAATTCTGAATTGTTTATCTGTTCTGAATTGCGTACATCAATACAAGTCTTTTCCTGAGAGAGGACTTATTGAAATCTTTTAGTCATCATTTAAAATTACTAAAATACCACAAACATAGCTATTCGTACGACAGGTAAAAAAAAAAATACCTTACAGATGTTTAGGTCAGGTAAATAAAGATTACAGATTTCAGGGTAAACTATATTCCAATCATTGTTCCGAATTTAAACAAACCAAAAAACAAAGTGTTCACATCAACAACAGTAATAAAGATTCAAACATACAAGTGGCATGTACGTTTCATGACTCTTGTTACCAACAGAGCAGCAGCTTCACAGGTCCTGAAAAATGGTGCAGATGGTAAAAACAGGAGAATGTTAAAGTAGCCTCACTGGAATAATCACTGACGTTCAGCTTTAGGATGAGGTGTAAAGGTCACAGTTCATTTACAGCAGCATAGTTCAGACCAGACCAGTCCATTAACTGTTTGAGCTTCCACTTTGCCACAGTACCAGGAGGAGTAACATCTAATTCCTGCTCAATCTGGAAGTAAGAGGGAGAAAACAAGAGAAGATATCTTTAAAGCTTTATTTGTATTGAGAAAAAATTGTATCTGCATTGTATGTAGAATCCCTGAGGTCAAACCATGTCAAAGCATCTTAAAAGTTATCCAAAAGCAGCCTTCTACAATTCCATTCTTATGAACTGGTCTAAACAAGAACTGTTTTAGATCAGTTACAGTCAAAACACAAAGTTCTTTTTCTTTCTTCACTTAAAGGTTGGAATAAAATCAGAACAGATTTTTTAAAAACTGGGCATCATACACTTACCGACTTTGTAATAGTCACAGAGGAAAAACTGACCATCATACACTAAAAGAATTCTACACTACCATACTTTAAAGTTGTTCCAATCACAACAAACTCATGTAGAAATGTGCGCTTTGTTGCTAGGAGACACATGACAAATGAAAACAATATGCATTCTAAAATCGGCTCAAAATATCAAACATGTTTCATATCCTTTGATATCCTCCAGATGGAATCATGGTTTGAAGCTAAAAAAAAATCTGAGTCTGTGACCATCATACACTACGTGATTTGTCTATTAAATCTGTCAACTCAAATCTGCAGATTGGCTCTGACTTTCAGCAACTAGCATCAACTTATCCAAACTGTAAATTGGTGCAAAATCGATGCAAAAATCATGTAGTGTATTCCAGCTTTAAGGGTAAAAGGAAGTACAAAATACCTTTCAACTCTGCCCATGCTACTGAGAGTGGTGATTAGATGAGTATGTAAATATCTTCTCATTTCTCAACACAACATAAACAACATCACGTTTATGCACAATTTTTGGTTCAATCGGACTGAATTCATTCCGATTGATGAATCTGAATGTAGTGTTTACATGAACGCTAAATAAAACGATCGGGTTGATGTGCGCGTTTATATGTCACAAGCTTCAAATCAGAATTGATTTTTTTTTTTACATGCGCACACTGCACAAATATAGAGTTTCTCACTGTTTGCACATAATAACCACTCTCCTACACGGTTTCTTTATTTGTTTTTAACAGCAGAGTTAATATTTATCCATTTTTGGATAAATATACATATAAACCGCTGTGCCGTGCTGCTCCTATTTATCACGCAGTAAAAAATGCCCCTCCCCGAGCCCAAAACGGGTTGCCTGTGGATGAGAATCCAAAACGAGGACTGGTGGGACATTGTCCTGCTCCACTTCACAGTTGCCGAGTGAAAGGAGAGTTTTATAATGACAGGACATGCATTTATACAACACTTTATTCAAAAGGAAGAACCACTCGTTCCGCGCGTCATACGTCATTACGCTATTTCTGCGTCATTGCACATGCGCAGTCCTTTCAGTTTCAGGGTTCAATCCGATCGAGTGTTTACATGCACTCTCAATCGTATTAGAAAAGGAATAAACCACCCCCTTCATTCCGATCGAAATTTCATTCTGATCGAGCTCAATCGGATCGATTAAGGTGTTTACATGAAGGCTTTTCAGTCTGATTGAGCCGTCAATCAGATTATAAAGTGATTATTTGGTTGCATGTAAACATAGCCACTGAGAGTAAGCATCTGATCACAGTGATGTGCATAACTTTGCACCACCTCTGCAATTTGCCAATCCAATCCATTCAAGTCAAGTTTATTTATATAATACAAATTGCTTCAAAAAAGGTTTGCAGCATTCAACTGGGAAAAATAGGATTCTTCAATTTCAGTAATTACAATCTCAACTATAAATACAACTTCAACTATAAAGCAGATCTCGAGTGTGTTCATGTTTTTACTTATGTCTGACCTCAATGGACTGAGTGAAGAAATTATCCTGAAAAGATTTCCAAGTTTATAAATGTTTTAACAGCCAGCACAAAGTTTGCTCTGACAAGCTGTTTCAAACCACCAAAATGAGCTGGCCATATTTAGTTTGATATGAGGTCACATCTGTTTGTTCTTCAATTTTGCTTTAAGTATATCAGGGCCTTGGAATCTTCTTGTAAAGGCTTGTGTTTGTGTGTTTCAATCTAATGTTTGCCCTTTTGGCCTTTTGTTCCTCTTTGACTTGCATCTGGGCCTCCTTACGGAATGAGACCTTTGTAATGCCTAACATTACTGCCACTGTACAATATCTCTCATTGTACAGCCGCCATACCAACTTTTGCACCATTTCTGAAATAGAACAATATGCATTTACAGAAAAAAAGAGTCCTCAGCCATTACATTTTATTTAGACCTTCCTTTTTTATGACAGCACGCATGAGGCCTCTCCTCTACATGCATGAGACGTGAACCATCTACTGTCCACCGATATAAATCCTTGATAATCTCATTGGAAAGTCACAGACTAAAGGAATGGGGAAAATCTCTGGGTCTGTCTTTGCTAGGTCTGCAGTGATTCTAAGGAGTATGAATTACATCTGACAAATGAAGGGTAAAATGATGGAAAAGTACTTCAGGCTCTCATCTTATAAAGTAAGAGATGGAGAATGAGAGATAAGATGCAGCCAGCGATAATGGCTAGAGCAAAGATGATGATTATACATTCAAATTTAAAAATTAATATTTGTTACTTGACTCAAAACAGAACTCCTTATATTCTAAGCATCAGCCCATAATCCTTCAAGAATAATGTGGACCTCTCAAGTGGACTGTCCCTGCCTCTTCAATAATGTTTAATACACCTGTTTCAAGGACAACGTAGAGTGAGTTTATACAGTCAAGGTGAAATCTGTTAGAAAAAAAGAGACTGAAAGACAAGGGAGGAAGCTCATAGTTTAAATTTCCAGATTCATGGCTTATTAAAAAGTTGATTATATAAATGCATAAACTACTCACGTAGTTCACTAAACAAGAGTAATTGTGAGGTTATGATGCAACTCTGTCAATGCAGCAGGCTTGTGCACCATTCAACATTAAATTGAGATCAATTTTCCTGAATTTTAATTCAAATAGTAAACAATATTACAAAAATTTAAAGTTAAATGTAAGGCTGACGATGCACGGGGCAACTTTTTTTGAGCTATGTTGCTTGGGCACTTTCCCATTGAGAATGGGTAACAAATTTCTATCTGGATACTTTAGATAGGTCGTGGGCACTGTGTCTCAACTGGTTGCCCGTTGACGGCAACATTGCCCAAAGTTAACCTGCAACATTCCTCAAAAAGTTGCCCCGTGTATCATCAGCCTAAGGAATTGTAATTAAAATCAACTGAAATTCATATAACTGCAATAAGCTTAATTTTAGGTAGACAAAAAAGGTTTGTCAAGACCTCTCTCCATTACCTCTCTATATTTATTTACATACATTTATGAACAAGGAGAGATGTGTCATTTCCAAAAATGTCATTACCTGTTGAATTTCTCAAAATTATAATTTAACACATACCACTTCCCTTAACTCAAATTCAAATTCCAGTTCAACATTTAGTAGGGTGTGGCCAATTAAATTCAAATTCCAGCTCATGAATTGAAAGTGAGCCAATTATTCAATTCTGAATTTTGCCCTATCCTGCAATACACTCAGCAAAAACACTAATATTACAAGCACAATACATGTACTGGTAACACAGCACAGAAAATAACTGTCAGTGTTTAATAATGTATAGCTTCAGGGCCACTGTGTAGCAAGGATGCAACACTACAACTGCCAATCAAGACCAAAAGTTTCAGGCTCACATGCAAGTAGATAAATTAAATGGTGATCCTCCTTTTTTATTCAGCTGATGAGATTTAGGGTTTGCGTGATGATGTTACCAACAACCATGTCTGCAGCCTATAATGCAGTGTCTAATGCTGAAAGCTCTAGGCAGCAGTGAGTGATGCTTGGGACTGGGAAATAGTCATGCAATGCTGATTTCATGCACGCATGACATAGCATCTCTGCTAGCTTGCACATCACTGGATAGAGATGTCACATCACCTACAACTGTGGAACAACAAGAGAGCAACTGAGTCCTTTAATAAACAATCTAAGCTGTGGATTTAATAAGGGTTATAGAACCTTCCACAGTGATGGGTTAAAATTAGGGAAGGGCGATATGGGCTTAAAAATATATCACGATAATTTCTCATATTTACTGCGATAACATTATCAATGACGATAATTTAGGGAATCCTGTTTCTTTAGAGAAAAGTATTATCTTTCCTATTTTTACCCAAAATAGGGTGCTGTGAGCATTACTGAGTACACGCGTAATGTAATGACTGTTTAATTCGGAGGCCGGAGGGCGCCGTTGCGCAGAAACTCCACATATGCATAGTAGAAATATATCACGATAATTTCTGATATTTATTGCGATAACGATATCAATGACGATAATTTAGGGAATCCTGTTTCTTTAGAGAAAAGTATTATCTTTCCTATTTTTACCCAAAATAGGGTGCTGTGAGCATTACTGAGTACACGCGTAATGTAATGACTGTTTAATTCGGAGGCCGGAGGGCGCCGTTGCGCAGAAACTCCACATATGCATAGTAGAAGTAATGCTCCAGGAAGAAGTATCCAGTGATCGCTGTAGCTGAATAAAACGCAGATAAAGACATTTTAACTGAGGAAACCTGAAGACAATAAACATCCGATTGCACAAAATATATGGCATCTGTGTTCTTCAAGCAATCTTGGGTGTTTTTTATAAGGATAAAGTATATTTATAATGCAATGCTAATCGACATAGCCTTTATCACTGTATATAATGCTATAAAATAGTATGATTTCTGCCTTATTCTGTGATACGAAACCACGTCTGATCACAAAAATAAGTTATTTCAAACACTCGACTATGTTATGAAGTTAATATGGAGAGCATGTCAATAAATTAAAATATCTTTGTTGGACAACAGGTTTGTAAACGACTCATACACATGTAAAACTGTGTCGCACACGTGCTACTGTAGTACATTTACTCAAGGCTCAGACCGATTTTTGTCGCACTGTACAGCCCTATCCAAACCTGTTCCAGATTGTAGAAGGAGCTGCTCAATTTCACGTCTGCCTTCCTTCACGTCACTCCACACAGTCGCACACAGAAATATGTCAACAACTAGACTTTATCGTTATTATCCCGGGAAGACGAATTCTTATGGTGTGGAGATTTTTTACCGGTATATCGCAAACGATAAGATATCGCCCATCTCTAGTTAAAATCTAGGTCTATAATCGGCAGAGAGGCAAAAGCAAATGAGGCTGCACAAAACCATCCCAGAAATGTTGTGACGTCTACCATAGGTGGAGGGTGAACCAACTCCAGGGTAAGGCTAAAAGTAGACTAATGTTAGTGTAATTCAGGGGCGGTTCTAGACCCCCACCCACATTCTCATGTGTTTTAAGTCTTGTTAGTTTAAACATTAAAGTGATTTTAAACCATTCAAGCGCAAGTACGTCACAAAATAGATCTCAATGCGGTACTCGCAGCATGTCATAGATTGTTGCGTGCACACACCTGAAGCACGCACAAAGAAAGCCACTGCTGGGGTGCGAGTACCGTATTGAGTTCTCTTTCGCGTCTTTTTGAGCAAATACACACAAAATTATGTCAGAATGGCTGTCTTGACGAGTATCCACGTAAACAACGTCAGTAACGTCTTAACTGAACTTAAACAGTTAAGTAAAATATCTGATTGCCTCAGTATGATGGATCCGAGCATTTTTTTATGTTAATAATGTTAAAGGGGTCATATGCTTTTTTAAAGATCATTATTTTGTGTATTTGGTGTAACAGAATATGTTGACATGCTTTAATGTTCAAAAAACACATTATTTTTCAAATACTGTACATTATTGTAGGTCCTCTATGCCCCGGGGGGCGTGGCAGAGTCTTAACTTTGATAAAGAATATCTCTTTGGTTTTGAGACTTTAGTCTTTGCAACTTCAGGGATCTTATATATTCACAATCAGCTTGTAACACTCCAAAGAGAAAGGAAAACTTGAAATCGCATCATATTACCCCTTTAATCAAACAACAAAATAAAAACCGAGGATTGCTCGCTGCTCTTAAGTAAATTCTGTAGTTTTAATGGGTATTTATGAATATTTACCTCATACAGTAATAAAGTTTTCACAAGCACAGTAAAATCTATTTAGATCATTTGTATTTTTGTAGGTTTGTCTGAACAATCAGCCCCTCTGAAGATGAAATCCTAGAACTGTCCCTGGTGTAATCTATTAACTACATAGGCAAGTAGGCTGCCAGATATCATATGGGTGCCATGTAGGCAAATAAAATATTTTAACAGGACTGAATTTGTATTTAACATGATTACAATAAAATAAATAAATAAAAGTTTTAAGTTACTAATTATAACGTTTTAATTTCCACGGTTATTCAACAGCGAAAATTATATAGCCTACAGAAAGAGAGCGAAGAACATTATCACATCAAAGAACAATCACTCAATCTATAGCGAGTTTAAGCACTCTCAAAAAAAAAACAACTATCTTAATGGTCAATAAAGCTGTCTACACTGTGAAATGATTCTCTTACATCATACATCTGTGTTTTGTTTATGATGAGAGAATTCGCCAGAGAGCAGAATTCAGTCTGCGAGTGTGCACACTGAACAAAACTCTGGCGTTTCAGCGATGATTCATCTGAATGCCTTTTTTTTTTTGGTCACTGCATTCATAGGGTGCTTCTCAAACGGAAGGCTGCATTCTACCGAGGCTGTGTCTTTCCTAGTTCAGTCCTTCAGAGTCTTGTAAGCTAGAGTCGTCCTCGGCATTAAACGCTAGAATGAGACAGTCCAGTAAGTGCGCGTGGCTACGTCACATATGTTCCCGCCCTCACGGTCATGGCACTAAAACACTAATAAAACTTACTTTTGGAAAATTACTTTGTATTACAAATCTTTATATTATTTTGCTTTCTATTAATGCAATACAATGAATCACAGACGTTTAGTCTCCCCGTGGCTTAAATTATTGGCAGTTTAGCAAGTAATTTACACCAAAACAAAAGATAATATCTATCCTTTCATGTCCGAAAACATTATTTTTGTCTACATTGCATAATAAATTCAGACAAGCTCAGTACTGACTCGTTTTTCGTCAGTTTATTTTCATGAAATGTAATAGGTACAAAGGATTGTGGGTGACTGAAGGTCGCGGAGGTGACATCCCATGCATCCTTCAAATCCAGCTGAATGAAGGACGCGAAAAGAAGGCTGCCTTCCAAGGATCCTTCCGTTTGAGATGGCCTTCAGCGACGTTTGATGACGTGGCAGCCGAGATATGCAGCCTTCGTAGGATGCAGCCTTCCGTTTGAGAAGCACCCATAAGCTCAACAGAATCGTGTTTGATTGGTTATAATGCACAACGCTGTAAAACGCGTAAAAATAAATATGGTGCAACCTGAGCAGATCTTATTTTAATGCCGCAATCATTCATTTTCACTTTATTCATGACAGACGTAATAGATTTAGTTTAATTGTTCTGGGGCATTTTTGTCCAATTTGGTGTTATTGCCGCAAGTCCTGGTGGCCAGGGGAAGGCCTTCCCCAGCCTTACACATGCTCCGCCTATGACGTCTACTTGAGGACATGGTTGTTGTGAAGCTGCATGAATGACTGTCTATGTCTGAGTCAATGCTCCTTTCATCCATCTCAAAACAAGCTGCTGAACAATGTCTAATCCCCCACTCCCCTAAGAGTAATCTCCTCTCGCTCCTGGCTAAATGTGGGTAACATTGACAGTGTTAACATGGCTATCTCAGACGGGAACATCCCGGCCTAGTTTAGCCAGCTCTGCATAGGTGGAGAATCTGAGAGAACTGCTTGAGTTAACCATTTTTGTTGCATGCTTGTTTAAAGTTATAGCTCGGATTAGAGTTGCAAGGTCTTGGGAGCTGACATTAAGTACCTCCTGCAAAAAACAAACAAACAAAATAAAAAAAATAAATGACAGAATATTCAGATTAGACTCACATAACTAGCCAAGAGAGTAGTGATGAGGTCTAAGCTTATTCTGTATTAATATAAAACAATCTTCATATTTTTTGATTAATAGTAAATAAATTAAATACTTTTCTATGGTAATTGACTGGTGTTTACGTTGCTGTGGTATGTAAACTGTGAAGTTGTAATTAACCCAGTAAGTATCTAAGTATCTAAATGTGGGAGGAGAAAGTAACAATAACATACTGGGAAATAGTGATAAATCATTCTATAATTTGACATGAGGAAAGTGAGTGAGAGAGAAACCGAGCTGGGGAGAGATACACTTTTTTGAAAGTGTAGCAGAATAGTAACTAAATTCTCAGAAAATGCACACTCACTATCCTCGTGCTAAAGTTACACAAAAACTTGCAAGTGTATGATCTGCTATTCGCACATTCACATTCAGCCAACTATATGATTTGTACCATTTCACAAAGGAATAGTTCACCCAAAAATGAAAATTTGCTGAAAATGTACTCAGGCCATCCATGATGACTGGACTGACATTACTTGTGGATTATTGTAATGTTTTTATCAGCTGTTTGGACTCTCATTCTGACGGCACCCATTCACTGCAGAGGATCCATTGGTGAGCTCACCTACATCTTGAATGGCCTAAAGGTACGGCTGGGTTTTATTGATTAATTCAAATGAAAAAATAAAATAAAATAAAATAAAAAATATATATATAATAAAATTATCCATAAAATTATCCAACCGGCAACCGCATGACAGGGCACCTAAATAACCGCTCTTGTGTGACACACTCTATGAAGGACCATAAAGTAGAACAAATCACTAGTCCTGAGGGGCTCTTCACACAGAATACATTTGCGTTGAAAAACAAGACGCGGGCAGTGGAATGGGAAAAAAACAAATGCAAGGTTATAAGATGTGAATTGAACTTCTTCAAGAGCCACGATTTTAGAATGCCGAATTTCATAGAAAAAAAAAACTATGGAAAAGAAGCACAGTGGAATGTAATAACCTGTTAAGAATTACTGCTGCATGTTTCATATTTCATGTTTGCATGATGGTGACAGGCTGAAAGGTTCTGTTATTTTCTTTGTTTTTACAAAACATTTACTGTTAATAATAGTCTACTGATGTTATACGTTCAGTCTTTTTGAACTTGAATTGTCTTGACTTTTTGAGTTGACCTCTAAAACTGAATGTCTTACTGAATGCTAAGGAATATTTAGCATTTTTCTTTTTAAGTAATTAGAATAGAAATTATTATATTATTTCTATATTATAAATATAAATTATTTCTGAACTTAAACAATATGTTTAAGACAAGTTTGTACAATATTTGCATTAATATTTCATGTTTCTTTTCTGCCAGAATATTTAAGTGAATTTGTTTTACGTTTACACCATATTGATCACTTCATGTGTGGTGCACTTGGAATAGAACTTTCTTTTTACAAGTTAAAGTAAAAAAAAAAAAAAAAAAAAACAGAAATCTTGAATCGGTCAAGTTTTCTGAAAAAAAAAAATCAAGATTTAATTTTTTGCCTTATCTCCCAGCACTACCTCAGTACATCTTCAGCAAATGTTTGTGACCTATTCCTTTAAATGTTGTGATGCATGAAATTTAAACAACTGAAAATATTAAAACTAGGCCTGGGACAATAAATCGATGCATCGATTCTGAGATTTTCCGAAGGCATCGCGATTCGTCTCTCATGGCGGGACACCTGAACAGAAGTGAGAAGTGTTTCATGGGGTTTGTTTCCTCTTGGCCAGCTCCTCCATTAACCACCGAATCTGTGCTATTATGGTTTACCCTTCAAACACAGCAGATGGCCAAATGTAGGCTACATACATCACAGTGCAAGAGGGCCAATCACATCCCACGAGCATTTTAAAGGGACATCCAGTACCATCAAACCAAGATGCACAGTGTAATTATTTTCCAGCACATCTTGGTCCTTGATTAAAAATTTGCCTGTAAATCTAAATATTGTGTTTGAGTCATTTATTGTAAATTGTGCAGTGGAAATCCCACAGTCTCCAAACTTTCTCAAAATAAATTGTTATACACAGTGCATGCATAATAAAGATGTGGATTTGTCTGAATTAAGTTTTCCTCTAAAATTTTTCCTGTACTTCCTGATGATTATAAACCCTGTCTATTATGTTTCCATTCAAAATTCAAATGAGCTAAAACTGAGACAACTCATCTGAGAAAACATTTCAATGAGAAAGCGAGTCAGGCGGCTCACGTGGGATGCAGCTTTGAGAAAATCAAATGAATTAATCAGGAGTGTTTGGGCAGCTTATCCTGTTAAAGCTTAATTAAGTGTTTTATCTGGTTTGTGACCTGCTCTGACTCCATTGTGGGCCGCAGCACATGCACAGAACCAGATTTCAGCTGCTCAACGCTCAAATGACCGCCTGACACCGGCTCCATCAACACAGCATTAAAGAGGAAATGCTCAAGTTCTTGATGAGATTTGGAGCGGGTAATTAAAACACTGAAGCAGGACCACCGATGGGCCTGGAACATCTTAAACGTCTGCAACAGGTTAAAAATACACTCTAAGTGAGTGAGAATTGAAGCCATTCACAGCCGACAGCCTCAAACGCTTACAAATTGAGCATGTAGCAAGCGGAACTCAATCCACAATCAGAAACAAAATCAGCAGCTCTGGTCATTTCATGCAAAACCTTCTGAACATATTTGTCCCCCGACACTACATCTCTGTGAGCTGAGCCGAAACAAACTACATGAGCAGCACGGTCCCTCAAACCTAATGAACAAATAATGCTGCTCACGTCAACCTCTACAGGGCTCGACTATAAGGACTGGCCGATGACCTGGAGCCAGCATGAAAGACACTCGGGACAGCTGACTGAACCATTGTCATGAAAGTTTATCATAGGCACAAGTCTTGCCAATTTAAACATTCAAGCGATTTAAACCAATCAAGCGCAAGACGATGAGAAAAAGAACACCATTCGATAATTCTAACACTGAGTTGAGTTCTCTTTCACATGTTTTTGCGCTTGAACGGACAAATCCAAACAAATTATGTGAAAATACCCATCTTGGTATCCTCGTAAATACACTCGGTTATGTCTAAATGTATATAGTCAAGAAAGAAATCAGAAGTGCATTAGTATATTAGATCTGTGCATTAGGTCTTAAAGTGACAGCAGCCTAATTTGCCAGCTGTCATTAATAATAATCAAACAACACAAGACAAAAAGAAAATCTCTCCCTGCACTTGACAATAGGGCTGGGACAATAAATCGATGCATCACAAATCGAGAAATTATTCTGCATCGATTCTTAGATTTTCCGAAGGCGTCACAATTCTCTCTTGTCTGAGCTCTGAGCTTAGTTTTTAACAGCAGATGGTACTGTGTGCTTTAGAAATAGCCGTATTCTGCCAGTTCCTTACGAATCACGATGCATTCCGAAAATCTCAGAATCGATCCACGAAACGCAAATGCATCGATTTATTGTCCCAGCCCTAATTAAAACAACAAAAAAGTTCAACAAAAGTTTTTGAGGGCTGAAATCATTGACTGAAATAATAACACTCAATTAGCACTTCTTTGATGATGCATTTTGACTGTGTTGGTGTTTCTTGTACACAATGTGGATAAGCAACAGGTAAATATGTCAGCAGGGTGGCCACACTTCACCACGACTAAAAATGACGATGGAGTATGTAAAATTTGTTTGGCTGAAATATCAAGAAGCAGCTTGTTTCCAAAGAACTTCACTCTTTCACTCTGACTGGTTTAATTAATCACCTGAGAACAAGACACCATGAAAAAAAAAAAAAAGAGTTAATTTACTCAATGACCCAAATTGAATTGACGAACCCTCATTTTTGGTTAGATAATAGCTAAATAACAACTTTTATTTTGGTTTCAGCGTTTCAGTAAAAAAAAAAAAATAATAATAATAATTTCGGTCCATCACTACTTAAAATGTCCAAGTTTGTCCAATTTTAAAACATGCTCTCCTAATTTCTTATCTCTCTGCAAACCACTGTCAATCTTTATCTCTCAGTCTATCACACTGGTTCTCTAGCTCTCCATTCCCCCACCCCCTGCTCCTCTAAGGCTGAAGGGACAAGCACTAGCCACTGTCCTGGGGCAGAGGCAGATGGAGTGCTGTCATTAGTGTATTGTCTGTGCTGCTGCCATGCCTGATAACAGACCTGCGGTGAGCAGAGCGGCAGGTGCACATACACACACCCCTCTCTGCTTAGCCATCTGCCACACATGCAAATGCACGCAAACACCTCTAGAAATATGATTCCAGAGAAAAAAAGAGTGAGTGAGTGAAATAGTACTAAATGTCTCAAAACAGCTTCTTGGATACTTGGACAAGATAGTTCTCCATTCTTTCTCATTTTTACATATATTGTATACCATGGTGTTAACTGATTAATGCATCTTTGTTTATAACACCACAGGAGCAGTAAGGGACATGAAAAGATGTGTTAGGTTACAAATCCATACAGAGACATTCTAAATAGAATCATATATGTTAACAAATTATTATGAAACAAAACACTTTTGGCACTTTTTTTCTTCAGGTATTTTTTATCATTCTTATTTTTAAAGGTACAGTTTTAAAATGTCAGCATCCTATTATCTGGCAAAGCTATACTAAAAGGCCAGCTATAAATGCTAATTCATAACTAGGATGTCTGATATACTTTATATGTTTGTTTCTTTTTGTATATGGGGAGCAACAGGTAATACATTGACCATGTTTAAATGCACATGATTTTCTGGTTTTGTCTTCATTCTGAAATAAACTGAATAAACTAGCACCATGCATGTTTATTTCCTGCTGTTCTCTTGTGAAAATAATGCCTAGCTTTTACCATTTATTATTTCTGCACAGTAATGCGCTTGTAAACAGGGAAACATAAACCCATTCGGCAACAATTTCACTTCATAGCAAAATTCTCCTGTGCTCAAATAAAGTTTTACTGATAATCCCACCAAAAGAGAATCAAAATTCAAAAAGTACAGTAACTGTAAGGAATTCAACCAGGATGCCAAATGGGGCATAACTTGCACTGCTTGTAAATGTGATTTCTCTTTCTGCTATGATATAACAAATTTTAATAATAAAAAATAAAAAAACAGTCACCTGAGCTGTCTGAAATTTTTCCCACATAAGAAACCCATACATAAATGCATCAGAGTTAGAATACAAAAGTAAAAGCATCATTATGTTTGACAGCCTCTGGCATTCTTTGATTTAAACACATCAAAACCAGTTCCTGTCAACGCATTGTATGTGAAATTGAAGCCTGGCAATTAGTGGAGAGAGTGAACAATACTAAAGCTCAAGGTGAAACCAAAACAAGTGAGTATTCACCTCTCCCAGCAACCTTTACCCAGTCAGGCATTTCAAGCGTGAAACATCATCGTTACTTGACAACGAACCACAAACAACCAACTGGCTTGTTTTTCCTCCTGATGGAATCACATGGCTCAAGCTTCCATCAAGGGTCTCCCTCAGCCAACCCGTGGACATGGTTGCACGTGTTCATTTCAGAGACAAAATGCAAACAAGCTCTTACCCCCACCTCCTCCTGCTCTCTCATATTCTCAAGGCTCAACACTCCAGCCAAGAAAGAGTTAAACTGCTGTGCACTATCCCTCCTCTGCCTGATGTTTACACTTCAGGCTGCCTGCAATACCAGCAATGAACAGTCTTTTTAACCAGTGGGGATAATTTTGGGCCACAACACTGCTTCCAACTGGAGCATTATGGAAATATGGGTGAACCATATGATGTGAAGTACGTGCCTCAGAACTTGGCATGTTCTGTCTTCTGTGTGCTATGCATGCATCAGAGTTAGAATACAAAAGTAAAAGCATCATTATGTTTGACAGCCTCTGGCATTCTTTGATTTAAACACATCAAAACCAGTTCCTGTCAACGCATTGTATGTGAAATTGAAGCCTGGCAATTAGTGGAGAGAGTGAACAATACTAAAGCTCAAGGTGAAACCAAAACAAGTGAGTATTCACCTCTCCCAGCAACCTTTACCCAGTCAGGCATTCCAAGCGTGAAACATCATCGTTACTTGACAACGAACCACAAACAACCAACTGGCTTGTTTTTCCTCCTGATGGAATCACATGGCTCAAGCTTCCATCAAGGGTCTCCCTCAGCCAACCCGTGGACATGGTTGCACGTGTTCATTTCAGAGACAAAATGCAAACAAGCTCTTACCCCCACCTCCTCCTGCTCTCTCATATTCTCAAGGCTCAACACTCCAGCCAAGAAAGAGTTAAACTGCTGTGCACTATCCCTCCTCTGCCTGATGTTTACACTTCAGGCTGCCTGCAATACCAGCAATGAACAGTCTTTTTAACCAGTGGGGATAATTTTGGGCCACAACACTGCTTCCAACTGGAGCATTATGGAAATATGGGTGAACCATATGATGTGAAGTACGTGCCTCAGAACTTGGCATGTTCTGTCTTCTGTGTGCTATGCAAAACAGCGTGCATGTGGAAAAGCCCCAGGCACTGCACTTTAAGAGCAGCATATTGTTCCAGCTTGATACAGCAATTTGATCTCGCACATGCCCAAATATGATTCAAGTAGGCAAATTAGCACATGCACTCCTGTAAGAAATATATGTCAGGTGTGGGGAAGATGTGATATGGGAATCATTCTTAACCTTATATTACTGTCCCTGTTAATGGGAAATTGAATAGCATTTTGCTTAAAGATGTTAGTAAACAGGGCATAAAAAATTCTGAATATAATGTGAAATGATAAAAGATCTGCCTTCAGCCAAAAAAAAAAAAGTAAACGGAGATTAGCTTCTTGGAAAAGGATCGACCAGGCTATGGTCTCAGAATGAAAACACTGTGAGCCAAAAGAACCTCAAAACAACATTTCTCTCTCCTCTGCATGCTCCATTCTCTGAGAACTATTGAGCCTACAAACATTAAAACGGTGTTTAATCATTAACACGCTTCAGTCTGTAAAAAAAACCCTGCGTCCATCAACTTTCTGGTAAATAAACTGCAGCGTCATAGTGCCTGCGCAGTTGGGTTGTTTACCGCGCGCGGCCACTCAGATAGTCACGTTTCTCATGCTTCAAATTCCTCTGGAATTCCTCTGAATGAAAAACACCGTATCAACACCATAAACGCCCCATATACGGACAAAAACAACCAGAGGTGCAAACCTCAATAAATGTTTTTTTTTTTATTACATAATACTCTCGTTCCTTCCTAATGTTTTGTTTAATTACCTTTTGTATAATTTCTTTATAATTTCGATACAACTGTGTCCTAAATATCCTATAATATTCACATTTACAGTTAAAATAAACACAAGCAAACATATATTATGTGCTACCTACAGACAACTGACAATTTTAATACAGTATTAAATACATTTTATAAATATTTATATATTTATATGTATTTAATATACAACTTATACTTATATATATTTATTTTTAAAGTACACATTGATTGGATGTGCCTACGTAGAAGTAGGCTACTGCAATATTTAAGTAGCATTTAATTTGCAATTATACTGTAATAAAAGTGACTTTTTACCACACTGTCCAACACAATTACATCAACCTCACATGCAGCAATTACCAGTTTATCTCATTTTATCATCTGAACTCACCTTGTACAGTGGTTGCAGTCTCTTTGAATCCCGACAAACATATGGAGTTGCATGTAATCCATTTATTCCTGCTTTGCAGCAACCACCAGTCTTGAAGCCCACAAGATCACAATTGCCTATCTCTTGTTTCTCCATGAGGTTTAAGGCAATGTAGTTAAGTCCATTCTGATAACCAGCTGAAGTCTCTCTGCACATGGGAGACCCATACTCCTCATCAGAACCTTCACTGCTTCGGACAGAGACATTCTCTACTGAGGCTGAGCTGTGGCACTTAACATTGTGTGAAAAGTTAGGAAAGACAGGTGCAACTGTGGTGGTGGATGCAAAGGTCTCAGAGCTATGCCGTCTCCGGCCCTGAGGGTCTGCTCGGATCACCTTCGCTCCTCCATTTGGGTCTATAGAGGAGGCAGCCAACAAGAAAACACCAATTCCAGTTGAATTCACGAATTCTCCCTGGTCACTCAGGTTAAGCCTCTGAACCCTGCTAGTGGGGCTGACTGACGCGCTCTCATCATTCTCAGTCAGGAATGGAGGTGAGATCTGACCACTGTTGAAACTCATCTCAGTATAGCTATCTTTACCTGTACCAGATGGGCATGGTGAGTTCCTCTGTTCATTGAGCAAAAAAGCCCTCCCATCAGGTGGGCATGGACATTCAGCCAGCTCTGGCATTCCATCCGGGGGACTGCTGAGTGCTTCCCTCAGTTTAGGAGAGTGTGAATTCTGGTTGAAATTCATGTAATCTGAGAGGGGGGATCCCTGTCTGAGGTTGGACAATGAGCCTTGACTTTCCACAGAAACAATAGAGGGAGAAAAGTACTGTGTAGCAGCAGCAAAGTCTATGTTGATGTATTCACCAGGGCTTTTAGGCTCACAAAGAAGAGGATGCTCTGTCATGCTGGGAAGCATCCTCAGAGTGTCTAGAGATAACCTATTGGGCCTGTTGACTCTTGCTCTGTGTGCTATGACATCAGGGCGACGGAGAGGGGGCAGGGTAGAGACCCTGTTTGCCTCTTCTGTTGGATTTTGGCTCTGAGAGCTCATCAAAACATACTGGTCATCCTCTGCCTGTTTAGGTGCCTGTTGCTTGTTGAAGCGAATACTTAGCGATGGGGAGGGCCGTTGTGTTGGTTCACACTGACCCAGCAAATAATCTGGTGGTGTGGGCGAGACATATGAGTCAACAGGCGACATATTCATGTATTCTCCCCTCACCGCTCTCCCATCAGAGCTCTCAAGAGAAAATTTGGATCCCGACCACATCTTCATGTACCCGCTGTCTTCTAGAGATCCACTGCTGGGTGAGTTAGTAATGCAGCCACTGCCTGTGGGCTGGGGATGTAACCTCGGGTTAATTATCTGCTTGGGTGCTGAAACACTCATGGGACTCATGGGCATGTACTGATCATTTTTGGCACACTGAGGTGCCTTGCCTGGCGTCATAGGCATGTAGCCATCATCACCCACATTACTGTTAGATTCAATATCAATGTCTCCAAAATCTTCTGGGTATGAGACCGTAGGAGAGGCAGAATTTGTTATCCGTCCAGAGTGGCTGTTCGCAGCCCTCATCAACATGTATTCATCAAGTGACGCTGAAGATAGCTGGGAGTGTGCTACCTGTTGCCGCGGGGTTGTCAGAGAATATGTCCTCTTCCTGTATGTCTCCACATCCAGCATTTCTCTGCTACTTGGCCACATCTTGTTCTGGGATGGCCTATCCATCACCATATAACCATGGAGCTCACTGGCCTCTCGTGAGGGTGGTGTACTGGAGAGAGAAGAAGGGGTCTCACTCCTGTTTGCTAGGTTGTACCTCACATCCCCTGGGCTAGAACTGTAATCATCACATGAGAGGAAGCCAGTATCGTTGGGTGACCCAGAAATAGAACCACTGCAGCTGGAGGGTCTGTGTACTGTGGACGAGATGGGTCCATTCATACTGATTGAGGACAAACTTACAGCAGATGGGGGCGAGTGGGACATTGTCATGGACATGGACCTGCTGTGATGAAGCAGTGATGGTTCTGATGTCCGGCAGCCCACAGAGACTGTGTTAAATCTTTTCACGTGGTTCCAGCCAACAGTTGTCGGGCTCCCATTCTCAGATATTGACATGGAGACAGGCCTGGTCATGGTACCTTCCCCTTCACTTGCTGTCCGTATTCGGCAAGAAGACAGTTTGGGGACAGGAGATGTTGCTGCTGTACTGTCCGTCCTTGACCTCCTTACCAACCCTGTCTGACTAGGGGGTAGAATGTTTAGGTTCCGCCGAGTGGGTACAGATATGGGATTTGATCCTGATGACTGGCTTTTGCTGCGTGGTCTGAACTCTGACAGTTCTTTCATCGCTTTCATGGCTTCTAGAATGGTCTCGTGTATATTTTGTGCCACCACAGAATCATCTGCTTGCATCCACAGCTCTCCAGGTCCAGTAGAAGCAGATCTTCCCACCTCAATGAAGAAAAAGTTATCAGAGTGCCCACATCTGCGTATATTCATCAACTGCAGTGTCACAGATGCCACCTCCGCGTTAAGTTTCACAAAGCTAATTGTTCGACTTGATAAGCACAGTCTGTAAACTCCAGTGATATTTTTGCTCTGCCCAAGTCCTTTTGATTTAAGATTTACTTGCCATACCTCTTTATACGCAGCATTCAGTGTAATCATACCGTAATTTCCCTCCTCGAAGCCTACCAGAGATGATGCCGAACTAGAAACGGAGCTGTCACACAATTTTCCCTTACTTAATAAATCGGTTAAGTCTGCGTGCCAGCTCTCCTGCTCTTGCTCATTCTCCGCAGCAACAGCAAAATACTCGTCCTTGGTATAGAGTGCTATTAAATATCTGTGCTTCGCGTCAGCGCGCTTGTTTATGCTCAGACAAGAGTCGATGAATATGACTCTTTTTGCAGCGGACTTGTTTTTCCATTTCTTTTCATTCTCATAGTACTCCAGCCGCGCAGGGAGTCCGTCACTCTGTTCTTTCAAAACAAAATAGCGCCGATGTCCGTGCTTTTGCTTCTTGAGGTATCCACATTTTCTGATGTTGTTTGAATGAATGTTGTTGTCATTTGATAACGCGTGCCCCCCTTTAAGAGGCGGACTTGCCATACTTGCGTTTAACAATTTATTTAATCAGTTTAAAGTACTTGTTATCCATCCGTAGAAAAAGAGGTGAAAATCTTAAATATCCGAGAATTTCCGCGCTCTTTCACAATGCGACGTTAGTTCACCGCAAAACTGAACGACTGAGTTTAAAAAACAAACAACATGTGACGTTATACACAGCCCATCTTGGATCAGTGAAAGAAAAAAAAAAGTCACAAGGCGGTGCGATATTTTAGAGGCGTGCCTGCTAAGCCAATGAATGGAGTTTCTCATAGGATTCATTGGCCAGGAAAAAGATTGACGGTACTTTGACAAATCCGTGACGTAGTATAGGCAAATCCCCCTTTACACAAGCTGTTCTCTCCTCCTCCCAAAACAAACAGCGCTGTGTGGATGACACATTACTCTATGTAGCCTACGCACTTCAGTGCTGCAGAGACTTTGTGTCTTGTTCGCTGTAAAATGTAAACTTAGACCATCGACATGGAACTTGAATAAACAGTGTACTCCAAACACAGTCGAGTCCTTTTTAAACAAGCGACGACGTCAAACACAGCTGAAGAGCCCTAAGTGTAGCTATTTCAGAATTATAAATTAGTCAGACCCAATGTTCATTTTACACTGCGTCAGAATGTAAAACTACGCATTTGTGGGAGTGAGAAAACGCATACAGTTATTAAGATCACAGTCATGCAGTCTATTATAACTTATAAACAAGCGTAGTGCGTGTGCTGCGCGTGTTACATAACGCATGACGGTCTATTTTTACGCACTCGGATGTCCCTGTCTAGCAACAGTACCTGCGAACCAGCATTAGCGTAGTAACATCAAGAAGAACGCATCTGGATACAGCATTCCATCTAGTTTTTTTCATATATATATACTGTATGTCTACTAAGCATCTCGCGTCCGCTATGCTACATATATGGATTTTCACCATTGTTTAAAACTATTTAGGCTACTTTTTAAAGGTGGTATGTTGACAGTTTGTTAAAAGGAATCCTGTTGATTTTAAAATTAGATCCTTAATTTAGGGAGACTCGGGGCTTTCTGGAATGGTACAATACGATCTGTTCCATAAAAAAGAAAATAAATAAAAAATGAACTGCGCAGCACGTAGAAGTAAAAATACGCCACCCCATGGTCACCCATATCGTAACACAAGATTATAAATATTACATTTAACTCCTAGCACCATGGTTTATAGCCTTGCTCAAATTTAAAATTGACGTTTGCATTCAGTGAGATTA
Source organism: Sinocyclocheilus anshuiensis (assembly GCF_001515605.1). NCBI lineage: Eukaryota > Metazoa > Chordata > Actinopteri > Cypriniformes > Cyprinidae > Sinocyclocheilus > Sinocyclocheilus anshuiensis. The sequence continues at coordinate 667,553 of NW_015552694.1, read as the reverse complement.
TGAAAGCATTACTGTAGGACCACCAAATGTTGGAGCAACAGATATGCCTACAAACTACAGACAAATGTCTGTGTGGTCTTAATATTTCTATGCTCAGTTATGCATGGAAACATCTGTATTACCAAATCTTTTCCACGGTTATTAGCTAGGTCTAATTGCATTTCATAATCTAATCAACATTTAAAATACCTATCATGTGATGTAACTGAAGTAGTCTACCATATCAGTGGCAGCAGCTTAATCTGAAGGAAATATTAAATGACGCTGTAACAGTATTTATTTTAATTATAAATAATAATAATAATAATAATGTGTTAAATAAAAGAATGACTGTGCTGTTTTTCCGCTCACAAGAAATGGTGTCACATTAAAGACCAATATGGTTGCTGACCAGGGCTGGATTGGTAATCGGGCATACCGGGCATTTTCCCGGTGGGCCGACGCACTTAAGGA
>NW_015552694.1:663826-664694 GCF_001515605.1 Sinocyclocheilus anshuiensis | reverse complement strand
CCCTGAAACAACATACAGAACTACCACATTAAGTTTGAAGTTTGATTGCATCATATAATAATTGCTGTTAATAGTGTTCATCGTCTGTTTGATTACGTTTTTCCGTACATTTCTGCCATATGCTTAATTTGCTGTAAAGTTGCTTTGCAATGATTTGTATCGTGAAAAGCGCTGTACAAATAAACTTGAATTGAATTAATTGTCTGAGATGATTCTTAGTGTCCCACACCCATTCCCATTCTACAATTGGTCACCATCTGCTCAGGATGTGATCATCCCAAATGATCTAGAAACTACATTACTGTTGACTTTCTTCTTCTCTATAATAATTAAGCCATTTTAGGAACTGAGCATGATCAAACATATATTGTGGAGTGGAATCTGAGTCAGGGCAGACTATAGTTTCTTACAGTCCACCCCTTTGATGCTCTTGGCCCAAATGAAGCATCACACTTACAGTGCCTTGCGAATGTATTCATACCCCTTCATTTTTTTCACATTTTGTTTTGTTGCTTCGTGATGTTAAACTGCTTTAAATTAGTTTTTTCCACAACAATGTGCACTCCATACACCATAATTGTCAAGCAAAAACACAGGTTTTTAACATCTTTGCAAATTTATAAAAAATAAAAAAATAAAATGATTCCATTGCATAAGTATTCATCTGGGACAGTTGAAATTTAGCTCAGGAGCATCCATTTTGCTTGTAGATATTACTACACTTCAAGTGAAGTTAACCTGTGGCAAATTCAATTGAATGGGTATGATTTGGAAAGGCACACACCTTAATAAATGGTCTAACAGCTGATAATGCATATCAGAGCAAAAACCAAGCCCTGAGGTCAAAAGAACTGCCTGTAGAGCTCAG
>NW_015552694.1:661930-663083 GCF_001515605.1 Sinocyclocheilus anshuiensis | reverse complement strand
TCTTTGGCCAAGCATTCAAATAATGCATATCATAATCTTGTACTGCAGTTATATCTGATCAAATGCACATTATTATTCTTTAGTTTGGGTTAAACAAATAAATTTTGCTTGGTTGGAACAGCAGCTACGCTAATTATGTCTCTATTTGTTTCTCTGTTTTTGCCACGGGATTGACATCCCGTGGTAACTAGGATTTACACAAGCTTCAGTCTGGATCCAGAACACCTGAGAAGAGATGATGCCAACCCCTCAGAGGATCTCAGATGATGCCAACCCTGAAACAACATACAGAACTACCACATTTTGCTATAAGTTTGATTGCATCATATAATAATTGCTGTTAATAGTGTTCATCGTCTGTTTGATTACGTCTTTGATTTTTCCGTACATTTCTGCCATATGTACATTGACTGACAGTCACCACTGATAAGCTACCACTAAATATTGTAGAAACTTAATTTGCTGTCTTTGCAATTTGCAATGATTTGTATCGTGAAAAGCGCTGTACAAATAAACTTGAATTGAATTAATTGTGATTCTTAGTGCTCAGGATGTGATCATCCCAAATGATCTAGAAACTACATTACTGTTGACTTTCTTCTTCTCTATAATAATTAAGCCATTTTAGGAACTGAGCATGATCAAACATATATTGTGGAGTGGAATCTGAGTCAGGGCAGACTATAGTTTCTTACAGTCCACCCCTTTGATGCTCTTGGCCCAAATGAAGCATCACACTTACAGTGCCTTGCGAATGTATTCATACCCCTTCATTTTTTTCACATTTTGTTTTGTTGCTTCGTGATGTTAAACTGCTTTAAATTAGTTTTTTCCACAACAATGTGCACTCCATACACCATAATTGTCAAGCAAAAACACAGGTTTTTAACATCTTTGCAAATTTATAAAAAATAAAAAAATAAAATGATTCCATTGCATAAGTATTCATCTGGGACAGTTGAAATTTAGCTCAGGAGCATCCATTTTGCTTGTAGATATTACTACACTTCAAGTGAAGTTAACCTGTGGCAAATTCAATTGAATGGGTATGATTTGGAAAGGCACACACCTTAATAAATGGTCTAACAGCTGATAATGCATATCAGAGCAAAAACCAAGCCCTGAGGTCAAAAGAACTGCCTGTAGAGCTCAG
>NW_015552694.1:656869-661270 GCF_001515605.1 Sinocyclocheilus anshuiensis | reverse complement strand
AAAAAGCACCTAAAGGACCCTCAGACTCTGAGAAACAAGATTCTCTGGTCTGATGAACCTCAATTCTAAGCATCATGTTTGAAGGAAACCAGCTCCGCTCATCACCTGTAGAGTACCATCCCAAAAGTAAAGTGTGCTGGTAGCAGCCTCATGCTGTGTGGCTGTTTTTTAGCAGCAGGGACTGAGGGACTCGTTAGAGTAGATAAACGCTCAGTGCAGCAAAATATAGAGATAGCCTTAATGAAAACCCAGTCCAGAGCATTCAGAACCTCAGACTGGGCAGAAGGTTCACCTTCCAACAGGAAAATGACCCTAAGCACACAGCAAGAGTGGCTTATAGACCAACTCTGTGAATGTCCCTGAATGGCCCAGCCAGAGCCTGGGATTGAACCCAATCAAATATTTCTGGAGAAACCTGAAAATGTGCATCTGCTCACATCCAACTTGACAGAACTTGAGAGGTGAACAGGTGAGGTGAAGAATGGAAGATAATTGCAAAATGCTGATGAGCAAAGCTTGTCGCATCAAACAAAAAAAGACTTGAGGCTAATATTTAGTTAAGGGTATGAATACTTATGCAATGTACTTATTTCAGTTTTTTTATTTTTAATTAAAAAAAAATTTTTAAATCTGTTTTTGCTTTGTCAGTATGGTGTATGGAGTGTAGCTTGATGTGGAAAGAAAGTAACTTAAAGAAGTTTATCATAAGGCAGCAACATAACAAAATGTGAAAAAAAAATGAAGGGGCATGAATACTTTCGCAAGGCAATGTACTCCCGTTATACAGATTACACCACCCTTCCTGGACAGGTGCCCAGTGGCGATGTAGCCCTGCCTTAGGTTGTCCGCCTCTGGCCACTGGAGAATATTACCAGTCATTGGGTCATCACCTCATGCACACTGGTTATCGCTCCATCCAATTAGGCAAAAATATCATAGAGTCTCTTTTTAAAATTTGGCAATATGAAATACAAACATTTTCTTGGGTTTGGGAGAGGAGCACTCGAGAACCATAAAAGCAAATGGGATTATCTAAATGTACTAAACATTATGACATTACAAACATAGCCAGAAGTCAAAGGAGCAAAAACATCAATCAATAGGCAACATTGCGTGCGTGCGCGTGCGTGCATGCATAAAAGCAAATGGGATTATCTAAATGTACTAAACATTATGACAGTACAAACATAGCCAGAAGTCAAAGGAGCAAAAACATCAATCAATAGGCAACATTGCGTGCGTGCGCGTGCGTGCATGTGTGTGTGTGTGTGTGCTTGCGCATGTATTGTTTTCTTCATGTGCGTTCTGTTCCTTTTATCAATGTGAACATCCTTTATCCACATGTGTGCATTCAGTAGACCATGTTCTGCATTGGAGTATGCATATATTTGTCTTTCTAGTGTCATGTACAGTAAGTCTGTGTCTTTGTGCATTTATTAGTGTGTGTTTGACCTTTGCCCACTTGTTTTCCATCTCAGTGGTAAGACTGCTGTCTACAGTCTCTGAAAATGGTTTGATCTCTCCTTTTTTCTCTTTTCCATTGTCCATTCTTTTCAATTTGGAAAAGTCATTCTAGAAGAAGTAGTCATTGCCGTTGTTCCAGTCTGTGATTCCATCAGGTCCATCAATCCCATTGTAGGTTTCAGGATTTCTAGTTCTTTTAGGCTTGGAGTACTGGATCTTGCAGGTCTGGAAATCTCTTGATGTCTGGTTCTGATGATCACTCTGTTCTTTAAGAAGTCATTTTTCTTGTGGAAGTCCACTGGCTTCATTGGGTTTGCTGGCCTTCTTGTCCTTCAGATGACCAAGGAGTCATAAGACTCCTTCTTAATCCAGCAGGCTGCACATTTTGAACAAACATTTCGATGCTTATGTCTGAAACAAAATCAAAAAGAAGAGGTTGAAATAGTCATTTTGGAAATTATTTGCTCGTATGGAGTATTTACATCTACATGCAGAGCAATGGCTTCTCGCATATGTGAATTACTCTGTGCAATTAATGCATGAGGTTTTGTTTAGTTACATTTGGCACACCACTGTAACAGCTAAACATTTCCCACAACCTGGACGCAAATGCCATAGGATGCTCTCCAGTTTCCATTGTCACCACAGTTTTCTTTCTCAAGTTAACCAAATCAGTCCTAACAACTCTAAGAAGAGCTCTGTTCTTACCCCTCTGTCTGCTCTTTTGTCATGAACATCCTGTGAGAGAGCACTAGTTAATGAGAATGGAATGCAGATCATAAGAAGTCTACAATCATCTGTCTGACGCACTATAAACATTCACTACCTTCTCCAGTTTCAACAAGAACTCTACAGGATCCATGTTATTAGGGTCAAAAATACCCACTGCTGTAACAAGACATTGAATGTACATAAAAGACAACTTTCTTACAGCTTGGCCATTTTCAGTTTTTTGATCAAGAACCCTCTCATTTCCATTTCCAGTCTGTCTTGTTCGCACTGGTGCTATTGGGAACCTCACAGAATCATTTAAAGATTTATGTCATTGACTAAAGGTGTCCTTGCAGTTAATCTCATCATATTCAGAATTGTATTGGGCATGTACCAATTGTCTAGTTGTCCCTTCAAACAAGCATCTCTCTGTGCTCAGACTTTGAAATTTCAATTTCACTATCTGTTCTTTCAAAATGATCTCTTCAGCCTTGCAATTTCTCAGTGACATGAGACTGTCGCTGACTTGAGAGTTTAGCAACTTGTTTTCTGTTTTAATTTCTTCTAATATTTTCTTAGTAACCTTGTATGAGGCAAAAATAGCTCGAAGTGCATTAGCAACTTTTCCCTCTTTGTTTTAGGCATTTTGGGACAATTTTTGAATTGAGACATATAGCCCACTCTTGCGTCGGATTCACTACACTATAACACGCATCAGCTATGAAATAATCTCTTTGACCACACTGCCTCGGGTCAATTCAGTTACTTTAGAAGTCCATCAGAATTGTATCACAACTTCACAGTCAGTTTCAATTACATTAGAAACTTTAACTTAAGCACTTTGCTTCAGTTACTTCAGAAACAACTATTCCAATCCAACTCTGCCACCACACTGCGTCCGGCTGATTAAGTTCCGTTAGAATCTTAAACAGAATTCTGACTAAACCAAATTCTCTTCTGACCTTAAAATTCTTTTCTAGATTTTTTTTTTAAATGAGGGGGTTCCCTGGCCAAAATAAAATAAAAATAAAAACAGCTTAAATGAAATAAACACATTTTCTTACCTTTCTCTGCTTTTTCAGATATCCCTCGCTGGGTGACTCGCCAATGTAAGAAAAAAATGATGAGGACGCTGAAGATCTCGATGAAGATGTTTATTACAGCATAGCAGTGACAAAGTGCATGTAGTACCTTGGGTTTGGAATGAACCCCGAACATCCTAAGCTCAAACCTTTTATACAGTTATAGTTTACTACCCTTAGATGGTTCTCAGTGTCACACATCACTTCCCATTCTAAAACTGGTCACCATTTGCTCAGGATGTGATCATCCCAAATGATCTAGAAACAACATAACTGTTGACTTTCTTCTTCTCTGTAATAATTAAGCCATTTTGGGAACTGAGCATGATCAAACATCTATTGTGGAGTGGAATCTGGGTCGGGCAGACTATAGTTTTATACATTATGTTGTGTATTTTTTTATAGAGCACTAAACACACAAGACTATATATTCACAGACTCTTGCCCTTCCCTTTCCTCACTAGGCATATTTCTGAAGAATAAACAATGAACTTTAACCTGAGCCCTGAGATATTAGAACAAATAACCTGTTAAGTAAAATATCTGGAAAGATTTGTGGCTTTTTTCATACAGGCCTAAGATTAACCATTGTACTTCACATTTCAAAATTATTTTTCACATATAAGAATTACTGCTTTGAATTACTGCCCTAAGTCTAATGTCATATACAAAAAAATGTAATATTGTAACTGTTAAAGGGCTGTTGTTGCGAGTCACATGGTGCCTAAGGACATGATACAAAAACAGTCACTGTCATAATTGCAGTGGATAGCTGTACGCATGCATTTGGTGCTGCCATAAAATAATCTGCCAATCAAACCCGCTCACAAAACTTACAAACTTACAGAAAAGACGTTTGGGGAAAGAAACAGAAGCTATTCACCTTATTAGAAGTTGGTATACTATCAGAATGATTCTGAAACTTTCTAATATCAAGGTAAAAAACTTACATATAGCCGCTTTAAATGCATTCTATAACTGAATGTTCAGTGTAGATGGGTATTTAGAGGAAGAAATTATGGAGCTCTGCTGCATCAGCAAGTGAAAACATGGCCTATGCACATGCTCAGCTCTGGTTCTTAATTTAATAGATTGCTTATGATGTGATATCTATAATATTAAGTGAGTGAGTTTGTGTTTGTGT
>NW_015552694.1:647425-656774 GCF_001515605.1 Sinocyclocheilus anshuiensis | reverse complement strand
GGAATTAAACCTGAATACACACCAACTCATGGGGACTTGTGTCACCGTGGGGACCTAAATTGAGGTCCCCATGAGTACAGAAGCTTATGAATCATACAGAATGAGTTTTTTTGAGATTGTAAAAATGCGCAAAGTTTTCTGTGACGGGTGGGTTTAGGTGTAGGGGTGGTGTAGGACGACAGAAAATACAGTTTGTACAGTATAAAAACCATTACGCCTATGGGGAGTCCCCACAAGGATAGTAAATGAGACTGTGTGTGTGTGTGTGTGTGTGTGTGTGTGTGTGTGTGTGTGTGTGTGTGTGTTTGCGCGCACCACAATTTCAAATGTCACGATTCTCTATACTAATTTTGACAAATGAACATGGTATTTTGGACATGTTCCAAGCGCCCAGTGGATATGAATGTGTAAGATCGGTTTGATAGTGTGGTACAGTATGTTTGTGTGTGTGTGTGTGTGTGTGTGTGCGTGCGTGTGTGTGTTTGCATTTAGTCCAGGGCAAATATTATATTAATGAATCTGGGCAGGAGCAGGAGACAAACCCAGAGAATAAACATCACAATACCACTTTCTTGGAAATGTTAGGGTAAATGTATTTTGGCTTTCAGATGTTACTTGAAAGACAGTTTGATCCTGACATTTTTGGCATTATATATGAATATGACACTCAACACTACTCATTAATGCTCTAATATTTTTTCATATAAGCCAAAGGGAAACATTGACAATGTAAACGATCTGTTCACTAATGTGGTTTGTTCTCAGCGATTGTATACACTGAGCTTGCATGACAAACACAGAGTTATGAAGGATACTATAATTTGGACCTTTTGGACAAATCCTCTTTCTTTTAATGCAATGAAAAACAGGTTCCTCTGCTGGTCCAGGCTCTGTGGAAACAGAAACAGGGCGGTGATAAGGCTTGCGGAGTGAAACATAGAAGGTAGGGTGAATCTTGTAGCGTGCAGGGAGTTGTAATCGATACGTTACAGGGTTGACTTAATGAGTGATATTGAAGGGGCCAATGAATCAGGGACTAACCTTCTTGCTGGGCAGGTGCATCATGATGTCTCTCATGGATACCCAAACCTTCTGTCCTGGATGGAACGTTGGAGTTTCGGTCCGTCGGGTGTCAGCCGGGAGTTGTTGGTGTCTCACTGCCTGCTAAAGCTAGTGGTGAGCTGCGTCCCAGACCTTCTGGCTCTCTCAGAACCAGTAATCCACTGATGGGACATCACAAAGTTCCCCAGACCATGGGAACAGAGGAGGCTGGTAACCAAGCATGTACTGGAAGGGAATGAGTCCAGTGGCAGCTGATGGAGGGAATTCTGAGTGTTCTCAGCATTCCCTCCATCAGCGGGTGAAAAATAAAGGCCATCTTACCTGTCGAGGACTAAGTCTCTTGGCTTCCCAAAGATATTCTAAGCTCTTGTGGTCAGTTAACACGGTGAATGGTTCTTGTGCACCTTCCAACCACTGCCTCCACTCTTTGAGTGCCAGCTTCATTGCCAAGGAGTTCTCTATTGCTGATATCATGGTTCTTCTCTGCCGAGGTGAGTTTTTTTGGAGAAGAAGACACATGGATGTAGTCTGTTAGGATTCCTCTACTGCTGAGACAGCACCACTCCTATCACCGTGGTTGATGCATCCACTTCTAAGATGAAGGGTTTGCTTGTGTCAGAATGTACTAGGAGCAGGGTGCTGGTGAAAGTGGTCTTGAGGGCAGAGACTTGGGCTTGTTCTTGAGTAGGTTTGTCAACGGACTGGTGATGGAGCTGTAGTTCTGAATGAACCGCCAGTAGAAGTTTGCAAACCCAAGGAAGCATTGCAATTCCTTGATGTTGGTAGGTGTGGGCCAGTTTTTTACAGCTTCCACCTTCCCCTCATCCATCTGGATGCCATTTTTGCTGATGTTATAACCAAGGAACTGCACTGAGGACTGATGGAAGGAGCATTTTTCAGCTTTAAGGAACAGATAGAATTCTCTCAGGTGTTTCAGGACCTCTGCTACATGCTGGCGATGTTCAGCCATGCTCCGGAAGTAGATGGGGATATAATCAATATCAATATATGAGCACAAACCGATGGAGGAACTCCCGGAGCACCTCATGCATGAAGTCCTGGAATACAGAGGGGGCACTGACAATCCCATATGGCATGACCAAATATTCATAGTGGCCGGTGGATGTCACAAATGCCGTCTTTCACTTGTCCCCCTCATGTATCTGGATTAGGTTATAGGGACAGCGGAGGTCCAACTTGGTAAACACGGTGGCTCTGCTGAGATGTTCTAGGGTCGCTGGAATGAGGGGAAGAGGGTATCGAAACTTCACATTGATTTTGTTGAGGGTATGGTAATCAATGCAAGGCAGCAAGCCTCCATACTTCTTTGCCACAAAGAAGAAGCTTGAAGCAGCAAGGGAAGTCAAAGGGTGGATGTAACCTTGATCTAATGCTTCCTCAATATATTTCTCTATGGCCTTCAGCTTGGGAAGAGAAAGCGAGTAGATCTTCCCACGGGGCACTGGCTCACCCGGAATCAGATCGTTGGCACAGTCCCATGGCCAGTGGGGCGGCAACTGTGAAGCCTTCCTGTGGCAGAATACGTTACTGAAGCAGGATGGGATATCCACAGACTGATGTTCAACTGGGTTCTCAATGGAGGTAGAGTTCACAGGTAACGTCTGGAGAGGATGAGAGAGGGGTTGTGGAACTTGAGGGAAACATCCTTGGAAGCAGTCCTTGCCCCAATTTAGGACTTCACTGGATTTCCAGGAGATGACAGGGTTGTGTTGCTCTAATCACGGGCGCCCAAGGATCATATCAGCAGTGGAATGCTCCAGAACCAGGAGATGGGTCTGTTCGGTGTGGAGCTGGACAATGCAAAGTTGCACAGGTCCTGCCAGGGAACGCACATGATTTTGGCTTAAAGGTCTTCCTGTCACCGACTGAACCTTGTAGGTGGTTTTGGTGGTCCTTTTTGGGAGATTGAGCTGGCGGCAAAGGTTTCCGAAGATGAAATTACCGGTTGGCCCAGAGTCGAGGAGGGCATGTAATAGGCACACCAGAGGCAGTAAGGATTACAACTGTGGTGAGTGGAATTAGATTAAAAGCAAGAGAGAGAACAAACTCACCACAGTTCATGGAGGGTGAACTGGGCATGAGGAGATTACATGCTCACCAGCGCCACAATATAAACAGAGTCCTTGGGTCAGTCTCCTGTGCCACTCAGATGAAGTTATCGGGGTTACCGAGTAGTATCAACAAGCATTGGCTCAGACCCTGGTCCTGGAGTGCTAGTGAACTCTGGCTGGCGATGGAATATGGAGGATTGCTGGCCTGTTGGTCTTCCATACATGACTGAATACGACTGGCAACATGGATGGAAAGTTGGATGAGCCATTCTAAGCCAATGGAATCATCATATGCAGCCAGATGCAGCCATAGCCTGGGCTCAAGTCCCTGCCAGCAGGCGGTGAGAAGAGAGCACTCATTCTAACTGCTGGCAGCAGCAAGAGTTCTGAACTTGAGAGCACTAGGCGAAGATGATATAGTTGCTTACCAACTGAAGTGTCTCCAATGGGTTTGCCAAATACGTCATGGAAGTAAGAGACACAGGCGTCCAGGGATTGGATTACTGGTCCTGCCTGAGCCCAGATGGTTTCATCCCATTGGAGTGCTCGTCCTGTCAGCAGGGAGATGATGAATGAAATCTTGGCTCACTCTGTGGTGAAGCGATACGTCAGCATCTCCAGGGACATTGAACAGTGGACAAGGAATCCATTGCAATCGTCCGCCAAGCCAGAGTAGGGCACTGAATTGGCCATGGGACTGGTGATGATGGCTGGTGAAGAAGTGGTTGTGGAGGTGACGGAGGATGGAGTGGAGGAATTTGTGGTGAGAATCCGCCGGAGGGAATCCACAATCCCCTGGAAGGGTTCGGGAGTGCTTATACTGTGACTGTTTTCTGGTCCAGTCTTCTGTTACAGAATGTGGACACGAACACAGACTGAAGGAGCAAACAGGGTCTTTATTGAGAGATATGAGCAATGCAGGTAATGGCAGGTAAGTAGCAGTTCAATTATGGATAGTAACACGTGACGAGTGTTACAACCCCTGGCTCGAAGGGAAGCAACAAAAGGAGGGACACACGAAATCATAAGGCTTAATAGGAAAAGGCTTTATTAAGCTCAAAAGTAAATAATTATAATAGAACAAAACACAACAAAAAAGATAATTTCTGAAAACGTCAGCATCATCAGTTTGTAAAGCGGGGTGCCTGGCTGCTGGTGTAATGTGCTATTGTTGCCATGTAAACGTGCTCAAACCAATACAAATCAAACCAAACACAACCCAATATCCCAAGTCCAAGACTCCTTTGTCTCTAGTATCTGTTTTTAAAGGAGCGTCTGAACCACAGCGGCAGGTGTAGGCAATGGACTGCAGATTGAGGTGAGTCGTAGGCAAAGCTACAAATCACCCAAATGCCAACGGGAACCGTCACACCCCTCCCCATAAGACAGGGACTCCCACAAAGATCCCTGTAACAAACATCATAAAATACAAAACAAATCAAATATTATACACAAAACCAACACCAAAGACAACTCCCAAAACACTGGGTGTGTTCTCGACACCAAGAATAAAGCCAATAGCTACATCATATACTTGGAATGCGTGATGGCGCATCCGCTACCACATTTTCCGATCCTCGAACGTGCCGAATATCCAAGCAGAAAGACTGCAAAAACAGGGACCACCGGATCAACCTTTGATTCGGACATGGATGATCGACTCCTTCTGCATCGGACTGCTAAAGAATGGCCCCAACTCCCACGTTACTGGCATCAACATGCAACGTGAACGTTTTATCGAAGTATCGGTAGTATATTACCAATCCTAAAAACCGCATAAGCTCTTTTTTTTTCTCTTCCGTCGGAGGGGAGGGGGGTAGGCGAAGCTACAAATCACCCAAATGCCAACGGGAACCGTCACAACGAGAATGATAGCAGGACTTTCCTTTTTTGCAGGTGCAGATCGTAGATGGTGGAGCAGATGGACAGTGAGCACACACCTGTAATGATTAGTCCACTGGAGGCGAGCGTAGTGAGAACCCAAGTGCAGCTTTATTTACAATGTGAAATCCAAACATAATCCAAACAGAGACTTGACTTGAACAGACATGACTTGAACAGACTTGACTTAGCATGAACAGACTAGACTCACGAACAGCAGGTACATACATTCAATACACGACGAGAGACAATGGCAACATGATGGTTACTTATAGCAAACAATACAGGTCACATGACAAGAACCAACAAATGAGACACAAGACACATGACTAAGACAACCAATGAGAACATGACACATGAACCAAGGAATCAATCAGAACATAACATACAAACAAGGGTAGCACATGACATGATCACATGAGGGACAAGGAACACATGACAAACCAGGAAACTAAACTAAGAGCATGAATACAAAGCAAAAGACATGAACACCAACACAACTCAAAACAAACCCTGACATATCCCCCCTCTAAGGTGGCTACAGACACCCTACCAAACCACCCAAAATGTCCAGGAGGGTGGTGGAGCAGTGATGGTTCAGGGGGCGGGATGGGAGGCCAGGCCCGTGAAAGGGAACAGGACCGAGATCATAGAGCAGAGGCAGGCTTGAACCATGAAGCAGTGGTGGGCCTGGGCCGTGGAGCAGAGGTGGGCCTGGACCATGGAGCAGTGACAGACCATGAAACAGTGGAGGACCTGGGCCAGGGAGCAGTGGCAGACCGTGGAACAGTGGAGGGCCTGGGCCATGGAGCAGTGGCATACTGTGGAATAGTGGAGGGCCTGGGCCATGGATCAGATCCAGAGGAGCATGAAGCCATGGCGGAGCCGGCAGAGCAGAAATCCATGGCGGAGCAGGAAGCCATGGCGGTGCCGACAGAACAGGGAGCCATGGCGGAGCAGGCAGAGCAGGACGGCTGAGTGGTGCCGGCAGAGCAGGAAGCCATGGTGGAGCAGAAACATGGACAGACCACTTCACTGTGACAGAACAGGCAGAGAGTTTGTGAGCAGCCACCATAGCCGCAACATGACAGGCAGAATGTTCATAAACGGCCTCTTTGGTCGTGACAGGACAGTCTGTGAGTTCATGAACGACCTCCATGGCTGTGACTGGGCAGACAGTGAGTTCATGAACGGCCTCCATGGCCGTGACTGGACAGATAAGAGAGTTCATGAATGGCCTTCTTGGACGAGACAGGGCAGACTGTGAGTTCATGAACGGCCTCCATGGTCGTGACATGACAGACAGAGTGTTAGTGAGACTTAGAAGGACTGTATTTAAGTTCTATCGGCGAGTCTTATTTGTGTGGTAATCACTCTCCGGTGTCGGTCAGGACACCGGAACCAGACCAAGTGCTGAATTAAGGGTATTTAATGAACAGTTGAGTAGGCATGGGCAAACAGTCTTTCAGTTGGCTTTATAATATATGCGTGTGTGTGGTTCTGAAATTAAACAAATAACAAATAACAAATATAAGTAACAGCATATGAAATTAGTATCCATATACATTCATCCAATAACTAAACAGTAACTAAACTAAACTGTAATATGTGCAATTCATTATTAGCATGGTCAAAGCAATAATGACTGCCGCGAAGCACAGTCACATGTACGGAAAAGTGACTAAATATAAAGTGCGTCACAGATTATAACGAATATTAATGATGAAACTACTCAAAGTATCCAGCCATACAATACACAATATAGCAGAAAATATCTTCGTTCGACAGGCAAACATAATATACACTGCGTGCATAACAGTTAACGAGGAGAAATTATATGAATCTAGCAGTGTGTCATCTAGACACTGGCCATAAATCTCAATATAGCACACAAACACAATAATCTAAATTATTAAATAGGAAATGAGAATAGAAAACTTACTATATGGCATCGACGCACACAACATAACTATATTATATCCCTGAATGGCGTTAATACTCTCATCTGCACAGCCCCACGTACTGCACTTGCTTTCTTTTCTTTCGCAGTTCTGCACATAACGGAGCGCTGCTCGTCGCTTATTGCATGCACTCCGGTTGTGTTGAAGCACGTCAGTCTGCACCGGAGTTGCGCATATGTGATTGTTCAGGTAACTGCGTGGCCTTTCTTAAACAGAGAGTTCATGAATGGCCTCCATGGTCGTGACAGGGCAGACTGTGAGTTCATGAACGGCCTCCTTGGCCGTGACAGGATAGACTGTGAGTTCATGAACGGCCTTCTTGGCCGTGACAGGGCAGACTGTGAATTCAGAAGCGGATGCCGCCACCTCTGAGGCAGACTCATGGACAGGTGAGGCCTCTGGAACAGACTCGTGGACAGGAGAGACCTCTGGAGCAGACTCGTGGACAGGAGAGGCCTCTGGAGCATTGGTGGAAATGAGACGCCTCTGGGGCAGGCTCATGGGTAGGAGAGGCTTCTGAGGCAGATTCATGTACAGAAGAGGCCCCTGGAGCAGACTCGTGGACAGAAGAGGCCCCTGGAGCAGACTCGTGGACAGAAGAGGCCTCTGGAGCGCAGTGTGCAGCCCACATGCTCAAAATGGCGACCGCCATTACAGGAAGGGCAGCAGAGGGTGGCAAGACCTCTAAGATGGCTGGGCTTGAGAGCGCTGACATCAGTGGTGAGTCAACATTAGTGGTGAGTCCATCACGCTAGCAATCAGTCTTCTAAGTCCTGGCCCAATCTCCGCATCCACGGGAGCTTGGGTACTATAGCCCCCCCAAAAAAAATCCTTAGGGGAGACTTGCTTGGCAGCCGTAGCGTGACGAGGCTCTGACGTGATGGCCGTGGTGTGGCAAGGCTCAGGCGTGGCGACCATCTTGGCCGGGGTCTCAGGCGTGGCAGGCTTAACGTGAGCAGGCTCTGGAATGGCGGCCATGTCGTGACAAGGCTCTGAAATCGCAGCTGTGACGTAACGAGACTCTGGAAGATCAGTTGAGATGTGACAAGACTCTGGAACAGCGGCCATGACGTGGGCAGGCACCGTAGACTCTGGCGTGACGTGAGCAGGCCCTGGCTTGGGAGGCATGACGTGAGCAGGCCTTGGAGTAGCAGACATGACATGAGAAGGCCCTGGAATAGCAGATATGACGTTAGCAGGCATGACGTTAGCAGGATCTGGAGTAGCAGACATGACATGAACAGGCTTTGGCTTGACAGGCATAACTTGAACAGGCGCTGGCTTGGCAGACATGACGTGAGCAGACTCAGGAGTAGTAGGCATGATGTGAACATATCCTGACATGACGGTCGGGACGTGAAAATGCTCTGGTTCAGAGGGTACAGCACAATTGTGGGGCTCCTCATCCACAACTCCCACAGTAAATGCAGATCCACTCAACTGCAAAGCAAAGTCTATATATTTTTCTAGAGTCCAGTGTGGAGTATTACGTGGCATTAAACAAGAGATGTCCTTACTTAAACCAAAATGAAAAATGTCTTTAACCCCTTTAAATTGGCATGAAAGTGCACTACCAAACTTAAATTGCTGTAATTTATGAACACTTTGGAATACAGACCTAAGGTTGGTCTCTTTTTAAAGAAGAAAATTAGCAGATTATTGCAAAAGTTTTGTTTTTTTTTTCCAAAAATTAAAGTATCAAAAAGTTTTAGAAGTTTAAATTTACTGTAAAGAAAATGCACTAATCTAATTTTATTTTATATATAATAAATATTTTACGTAACAGCTTTTACTCTAAAATTGGTATAAAATTAAAGCCTTATGTCTAAATAAGTTATGTTCCAAATTTGAAGTTGATATGAAAAAAATTTAGGTAAAAATTAAAGTATCAAAAAGTTATAGTAGTTTAAATTTACTGTAAAGAAAATGCACTATATTCATTTTATTTTATTTTATATATAATAAATATTTTACATATCAGGTTTTACTCTAAAATTTGTATAAAATTATAGCCTTATGTCTAAATAAGTTATGTTCCAAATTTGAAGTTGATATGAAAAAAATTTAGGTTCCTGTGACATTTTATTTAGGGCGTTATACCACAATCAGACACTGGGTGCCATCCAAACTCCATTTAATTTTTTTAATGCATTTTTGTCACAAATGTCTAGATTTCTCTGTCAATATTACTTCTATCTCAAAATCCATCTTCTATCCTGAGACTCAGACCTTTCCAATGATATGTTTTTTGTCAAGATTAAAAAAAGGTTTGATTCTAAAAGACCTTAATACATTTTGTAATATGACACTTGACACCGCCCACTAAGGGGGAGGAGACCGCCAAAAGATTTTAAAGTACCATTTCCATGGTAA
>NW_015552694.1:631139-645607 GCF_001515605.1 Sinocyclocheilus anshuiensis | reverse complement strand
TCGGACAAAATTACTAACCGGCATGCACTGCTTCAAGTCAGATTGCGATCGATCTGCGCAGTGCTGCATTAAGTCGAACGCACCTAATGGCAACATGATAGGTGCGTTCGACTTCATGCAGCACTGCGCAGATCGATCGCAATCTGACTTGAAGCAGTGCATGCCGGTTAGTAATTTTG
Source organism: Sinocyclocheilus anshuiensis (assembly GCF_001515605.1). NCBI lineage: Eukaryota > Metazoa > Chordata > Actinopteri > Cypriniformes > Cyprinidae > Sinocyclocheilus > Sinocyclocheilus anshuiensis. The sequence goes on along the minus strand of NW_015552694.1, from coordinate 645,428 downwards.
TCCGACTTGAGACGGCACTGACGCCACGTCACTGTCACGTGTGGCATCAAAGCACCGCGAGAGCGTTTTGAGAGCAGCCGGCTGACTCAGCCGGCGCAGTTTCTCCAGAGCGGCTGCAGAAACGTTTTCATTTCACGATTGGCCAGATTCACCGCATGACAACTATCACGTGTGTTTCGGGTTTATTCTAACCTTTTCAATTCCAATAATAGCCACAAATCTGTGTTTTTAGAACAGTAAAAGCTTGTTTACTGTAGTCGCACTGTTATATTGAGTCACGTTTATCATAAAACACTGATGAAATATTTCTGAAACATCTGTATATTTGACAAATAATTGCATTTAATTCACTTCATCTGTGATAGAGTATGCAAACACCACGCGAGCATCACTAATGGGAGCAGAAAGTGTCCGGCTTGATGGCTCCGTTTTGAACTCCGCCCCCGACTGCAAGCGGCTACTCTCGTTGACTGCCGTCTGTAGCTGTGGTTCAAATCGAACGCACCTATTGGTTGCTTATAGCAAACAATACAGGTCACATGACAAGAACAAACCAATGAGAAACTAGACACATGACTAAGACAACCAATGAGAACATGACACATGAACCAAGGAACCAATCAGAACATAACACACAGACAAGTGTAGCACATGACATGATCACATGAGGGGTAAGGAACACATGACAAACCAGGAAACTAAACTAAGAGCATAAATACAAAGCAAAAGACATGAACACCAACACAACCCAAAACAAACCCTGACAACACCTCATTACAAGGGGTAAGCAGTCCACTTCGAATAAATGAGACCGGACAACGAGAAGAGACAAGGTGTGTGCTTATGAGTGAACTCGATGGCGTTCAGATGTGGCTGGTTATTAATCGGGTGAGGATGTGCACTGTGATTGGGAAATCTCAGAGCCTGGCTGATCCGTGCCAACAGTAATATCAAAAAAAAAAGTTTAAAAAATGCATGAGGAGCAGAAAGCAGAATCTTTCTTGAGAAGTAACTAGGCTTTGTATGCTTTATTTTTTTTTTTATCTCCTTAACTGACTTTTGGAGAAGTCATATAAGGTTCACTTTCTTTGTCCAATATTATATTTTCCTTTTACAGCTGCAGACTGCGGAAGATCCTGAAAACCACCAGCAAACCCTAAAACAGACAACAGTTTACAGATGTTTTTCAGTGGCAGCAGAACTATGACTAAACTTTTGGGTGAAACTTGTTTACTTTTTTCATACTTTTATTACTTGTGGAAAAACTTGAACGAATTTTAAATAAGTATAAAGAATGGCATTGGTTTTGTACATTTAATTTTTGTTTAACGTTATTAATAAAAATGTTGTTCAATTAGCATGTTTTTGTGTTTTGCTTTGGTACCGAAATTGGTACCGAGAACCGTGGATTTTCACTGGTATTGGTACCGAATACTGAAATTTTGGTACCGTGACAACACTAGTCCAACCTGCCCTGTCAATGATAACAATGATAATCAGATATTTTCAAAGAGTTCACAAGATTATTGTTTCCATTGTAGCTGAAATTTAATGAGAAGACTAAAGATGAATCCTAAATAGTTTCGTAGACAACATTTTTGATAACCAAGCCAATTACATGGCGCAAAAGCGCAATGTTTAGCCTTGTAAGTACTGCCCTCTCAGCAAAAGCAAGGATCACTCTCTGTCAGGATAACAGGTTGACAGGTTTGTCTCTGTTGGGAATATTATTCCATATTTTAATTTGAATTTCGGATTGAAATAAAACATCGCCGTTAGCATATACGTAGTTAATCGTTAGCATAAGCCGGCTAACGCTAATATAATGAGCATTAGAATTAATTTTGTTCAAAATGATTTATTTAACTATTTGATGCTCCTATAACTTTTATTACTGTAAAAAAACAGGAGGACATAATGGTATATTGTCACAGGTTTATCTGAAAAGAGTAAGAGCAGAGGAAATCATATTCCAAAACCAATGATGTACATCAATAAAGCTCTGTTTATGCAGTTAGCATTGACGAGAAAAATTCATTCATACCACAGCTGAATAGCATTCCATTGCAATGTAGACAAATTGCTTTGTTTTTTTAGTTACAATTGCTTTGTGACCTTACAAATGTACAGAACAATTATTAAAATTATTTTTTTAACTTAGTTGTTGGTGCTAGTTAGGTCTTTAGTGTGTCATCATTCAAGGAAAATAAATGTGTAGAATTCAGTAGAATTCAGTGTGTTCTATTCTGCCTTTGATGTTGCTCTTTGATTCTGCCTCTTCTGTAATTGCACGTCGTGCAAACATGCTTTACTCTTGAGCATTTTTCATAGTATAAAGCAACCTCTAGTAGTAGAAGGGTTTTTTTTTTTGTGTGAAGTTTTGCACAAAACAAGCAGCAGACTGTACAAGAAGGAAATAACTGGACAAATTACAAAAACAAATCGTTTAACCAAGTTAGTACTGTAAACACTATAATACTCGTTTATCTTTGACACTTAAATGGTTGACTATTTATAGTGTCCAGAAGCACGTGAACATATTGAGGGCAAAAGCACTATTTAGACACTGAGTAACTTAAGTTCAAAGTCTTTTTGCTCTATTTGTGAAAAACAAGACACTCTCTCTCTCACACACACACACACACACACACACACACACGCACACACACTAAGTGACATAAGCCAACAATAGAGACAATGTACTTGTTTACTGTGGCAATGTACAATATTTACTGTTATGGTAAACATTCATCAGCAAATATTCTCATGTCCAATAGTCCACTTTTTTTTCTTCCATCTTTATTAGTCAAAACAATGCGTCACTCACCTGTAGGCCTATATACCCTGGAAAAAATTGGGTGTACAGTAGAGACCTTTCAAGTACATTTCATTTCATTCATTTCATATATATAGTAGAGTAGGGGAAAACACCCCCTCTTGAGGACAGTGTAAATTTTTTTTTCTGTGAAACAAGTTAAATGTGTCCAGAATAGTGATCATAGTTTTAGTAACAATGACATAAATTATAAACCAAGTATGAAAAATGTTGAGAATTTTCATGTTATTAGATTTTTAATTAAAAAAAAATGGGCGTTTTGCCCCACAGACTAGGTTTGAAAAAATAATGTCATTCTGAAAATATAATTATATTTTTCTTAACACGTAGGCCTACTCCCTATCTACAGGCCTTAATATTCTCATACCATATATAACCAGTGGTTGAACTGTAAAAAAAAAAATTAAGGGGATGGTGGGGCGGGGGGTCCTGTGATTACAAATGATTACAAAACTTGTCTAATTTTTAAACACATTTGTAATTAACAAAAACTAAGCTTTATTAAATGAACTATGGTTTATGAGCTGTTTTACTTGTGGGGACTGAAATGGCCCCCACAATGTCAAAAGTTTTACGTTGTTTTTTTTTTGTGTGTGTGTGAGGACATTTGGTTCTCACACATGCATGCACACAATCTCTGTGTGTCTGTGTGCCAGACGACCTAAATGATGCCCTGTAATATTCACGTAAGCACTGAATATTTGTGACACTAATTTACGGTACTACGGCAAGAGATTGGCGGGTATTCGGCAGTGATTGGACACATGTGAATGCGGTTGCACGCAGTGGATTAAAAGCTCAAAGTTTGTTTGGTACTCACTGTTCGTCTCCTTATTTAAAACTACATGCACCATGCAATAAAAACAGCAAACAAAGAATAAGATGGTGTCAGAAGAAAGGTAAATAAAAATGGAATTTGCAGGAGTACCATCACCGCACATGAACTGGGAATCGTCTAACTTACCGGATGCATGGCGTAAGTTCAGACAGCATGCAGAGCTTATGTTCGCGGGTCCATTGAAGAAAAAGTTATTTGCTCCTGTGGATAGGAGAAAAAGGAAGATATATTTTCAACACCTGGGAGCTGACGACAGATGAAGCAATGGTAGTGCAAACATACTATGACATGTATGAAGCATATGTGATGCCCAAAACTAACACAATTTTCGCCAGATATAAATTTCATGAGCGAGTACAAGGAGCCAACGAAAGTTTTGAGCAATTTGTGACCGAACTAAGACTATTAGTCAAAGACTGTACTTATGCAGACAGCGAGGAAATGGTTAGAGATCGCATCGTGTTTGGCATTCACTCTCCGCAAGTGCGGGAGAAGCTGTTGAGCGTCGGCTCTGAGTTAATGCTAGACAAGGCCATGGATATAGCCAGGTCACACGAAGTTGCACAAGCTCAGCTGAAAACGTTTGCAAACAGCACATACAACCCCCGTGATCAAGCCGACTAGGCACAGTCTCACTGGATATAGTGGTCAAATGCTCACAGTAAAAGGGACTTGTGTGTTGCTGTGCAGATACAAGGATAGAGAAACACTGATGAACTTTTACGTAGTCAGCACACAAGCACCACCTATATTAGGTCTCAAAGCATGCCTGGACCTGGATTTAATTAAACTAGTGCTCTCAGTAAATGCACTTAAAGAGGACAAGTCATCCTGGAGGAATATGCTGATGTCTTCGATGGCATTGGATTATTTCTAGGGGAGTGCACAATCCATCTAAAACCTGATGCAACTCCAGTTGTTTATCCTCCAAAAAGGGTACCTCTGGCCCTACGTGGCAGACTGAAAGAAGAGCTGCAAAATATAGAGAAACAAGGAGTCATAGCAAGGGTAACAGAGCCCACCGACTGGGTAAATGCACTTGTAGTCGTGGAAAAACCGAGAACCCACAAACTCAGAATATGCTTACATCCCCGCGACCTCAATAAAGCGATCAAGCGTCCACACTACCCCTTACCAACAATAGAAGACATCACGCCCAAGCTTACGGGTGCAAAGTACTTCAGTGTTTTAAATGCCCGTTCAGGGTACTGGGCAATAAAATTAACGGAGGAATCGTCCAAGCTGACAACATTCAACACCATATTTGGACGTTACAGATTTCGGCGTCTTCCATTTGGCATCATTTCAGCTCAGGATGAATTTCAACGCAAAATCGATGAGACATACGAAGGTCTAAATGGGGTTGTCGCGATCGTCGATGATATTCTGGTTTACGGACGAACCAAAAAGGAGCATGATGACAACTTGCACGCGATGTTACAAAGGTCTCGTGAGAAAGGCGTGAAACTCAACCCTGAGAAAAGCATTGTGAGTGCCACTGAAGTTCGCTACTTTGGTCACTGCTTATCCGCTAAAAGAATCAAGCCAGAACCTGAAAAGGTCTCAGCGATCAAAAACATGGAGCCCCCAAAGAGCAAAGCCGAGCTCGAAACAGTCCTGGGAATGGTAAATTATCTGTCCAAGTTTGCACACTGCTTATCGGACATTAATGCACCACTTCGTCAGCTGCTCAAACAGTCCAGTGAGTTCATATGGGATTCCCAGCACGATGATGCATTCCAAAAAATGAAAGCCCTCATAACTAAGGAACCTGGACCAGTACTTGCGTACTATGACCCCCAGAAAGAACTGCACCTTCAAGTGGATGCATCAAAATATGGCCTCGGGGCAGTCCTGCTTCAGGACGAAAAGCCGCTCAGCTATGCCTCAAGGTCACTGACTGAATGTGAAGTTAGCTACACTCAAATAGAGAAGGAGCTCTATGCGGTCTTATTCGGCTGCAAGCGCTTTGTGCATGTGTATGGCCGTGAAGTCATTGTGGAGTCTGATCACAAGCCACTTGAATCAGTGATGAAAAAGCCTCTAGCCGCAGCTCTGCCGCGACTTCAAGGAATGATTCTTCAACTCCAGAAATATGACATCACCATCACACACCGGCCAGGAAAGGAGATTCCAGTGGCGGACACCCTCTCTAGAAAGTCCATAAAGACAGAGCACGACAATCTCAGCGAAGGAATGGACATACAGGTTCACATGGTATACAAAAGCTTACCAGTCAGTGACGCAAAGCTGCAACAAACCGTGCCGAGACCGAATCAGACAGCCAGCTCGTCCAGCTCAGACAGGTGATTCTGGATGGATGGCCTGGAGAGAGGAAGAAATGCCCCGCAGACATCAGTGATTTTTGGAACTTCCGAGACTAACTCTCATTGACCAACGGAATCATTCTCAAAGGTGAGAAAATAGTCATACCCACTTCACTCAGAAAAGATATGCTCACACGCATTCACGTCGGTCACATGTGCATAGAGAAGTCGAAGCAAAGAGCACGAGATGTGTTATTCTGGCCAGGAATGAGTAAACAAATAGAACGCATGGTCGAAAGATGCAATACTTGCCTGGAGCAACGTCGTTCAAACCCATGATTCCTCGCGAAATACCAACCAGACCATGGCAGGTGATAGCTTCAGACCTCTTTACCTGGAACCATGAAGAATACATGGTTACAGTAGACTACTATAGCCGTTTCTTTGAATTGGAAAAACTTATCACCACCACGGCTGCCGCTGTCATCAGCAAACTCAAAGTCATTTTCGCGAGACATGGCATCCCAGAGAAATTTGTCTCCGACAATGGTCCACAATATCGAGGTAAGGAGTTTGAAGACTTTGCAAAGACATGGGGTTTTGCACACAACACCTCTAGCCCCCGTTACCCACAGAGCAACGGTTTGGCTGAGAAGACTGTGCAGATCGCAAAATCAATCTTGACAAAAGCCAAGATGGACAGGAAAGATCCCTATCTCAGCCTGTTAGAATATAGGAATGCACCTGTTGACAACTTCAAGTCGCCTGCACAGCTCCTCATGAGTCGCAGACTGCAATCCATACTGCCAACCACTAACAAGCAGCTCCTACCTGAAATTGTCAGTTTCATAGAGGCACACTCCAAAAGGGTAAAGCAGCATCAGCAGCAGAAAAAGTATTATGATCGCTCAGCTCGTCCATTGTCACAGCTTCACACCAGACAATCTGTTCGCATACAAGAGCACGGCCTCTGGAAGCCCGCTGTTGTTGTTCATCCTGCCAATACAGAAAGATCCTGAGTATAGGAATACACCTGTTGACAACTTCAAGTCGCCTGCACAGCTCCTCATGAGTCGCAGACTGCGATCCATACTGCCAACCACTAACAAGCAGCTCCTACCTGAAATTGTCAGTTTCATAGAAGCACACTCCAAAAGGGTAAAGCAGCAGCATCATCAGAAAAAGTATTATGATCGCTCAGCTCATCCATTGTCACAGCTTCACACCGGACAATCTGTTCGCATACAAGAGCATGGCCTCTGGAAGCTCGCTGTTGTTGTTCATCCTGCTAATACAGAAAGATCCTATCATGTTCGCACTTCAGATGGTCAGGTATATCGCAGAAACCGGCGTCACCTTCTCAGCACAAAAAAGGAGCCCTTGGAGCCCTGCATTTCTGCAAACATTAAGGAGAAAGAACAAAACATCAATGCCTCGTCCATGCTTCAGGTGCCTGCTGAAGTACTCCACAATTAGTTCTGGTACTATGAAAAGGTTCCCGCGGTGCGAAAGGCCCTTATGAGAGAATGGAATCTAAAATCTGGTATGGGCTGTCTGAGAAAAATGGACACTTTGTTCCCACATTTTGCTGTATAGTGTGCTACATGTGCAGTAAGTGTCATATGTGTTGAAATGTTTTGAAATGCAGCATCCTCTGTGTTTATGCTAGAGTAATGTTTCAGTGGTTCAAGTGTATATAATATACAGTATATATGTACACTGCAGTGACAATGTGTTTTGTTTTATTTGTTCTTTAAAAGAAAGGAGATGTAATATTCATGTAAGCACTGAATATTTGCGACACTAATTTACTGTACTACGGCAAGAGATTGGCGGGTATCGGCAGTGATTAGACACATGTGAATGCGATAAATATGACACTAAAACCGCCAGTAGGTGGTGGTCTGTTTTAATGAATGATTAATTGAATTAATTTCTTGTCTGTTGAACTGCTGTATAAAATTAATTTAACATTTGCGATCATGCACACGTGCTGATCCTTCTGTGATATTACTTAACTATATCATATAAAGATTTTTAAAAAATTATTACAAAAATATTTTTTTTTTCTTTATTTCAATTATAGAGGCATTCTAACTGCTAGGCTTCATTGTGCAATGAATACTTTTGGACTTTGGATTGGCTCTGATTGGCCAATTGCCGTTATTTAGTTTATAAATTATTATACATAGAGAATATTAATATTTAATTTGCACGATAAATTTTAGGCTTACATAATAGACTACACAGTAGGGCTGCACGATTAATCGAATGCGATTGTCATGCGCATTTTGATAGTAATGCCGGTTCTGTAATCAGCAGGAAATCATCATCACGTGCTTTCAGATGGAGCAGAATTTACTACACATAGCCGTAGTTCACTGACAAGTTACGCAAAAAAATTACGCAGTTACAAGTTACGCAGCCGATTTTATTGCGCGATTCTGAAATCGAAGAAATCGTTCGCGATAATGACAGCTGTTTGCATAGCTTCTCAGTGAACTACGGCTCTGTGAAGTAAATGCTGCTCCACCTGAAAGCATATGAAAATACCACATTTAATAACATATTTTTACTCCAAACTCACTTCATAACGTCAGTCGAGTGTTTGAAATAAATCCTTCTGTGAGATGATGTGGCTTACACAGAATAAGGCACGCAACATATTTCATAGTATTTAAGCAGTGATAAAGGCATTGCATTATAAATATACTTTATTTGAATGAAAATTATAATAATAAGAAGAATTCAGATAAACCGTATATTGCTGTAGTCGTGTGTTTCAATGAAAGCAGTTGAATATTCAGTTTATTCAGCTGCAGCGATAGGCATTTTCTGGGGCTGTGTCCAAAATCGCCCCCATACCCTTAAATAGTGACCTAATGTAGGGAATAGTGAATGAGGGTATAGGGGGTGATTTCGGACACAGCCTGGGTTTCTTCTGCAAGGCGTATTTGGAGTTTCAGCGCGAGAGCGCCCTCTGGCCTTTGGATGGAGATTTACTGCTGATCACAGAACCGTGCTTCACTGAAAGATACGCATGACAATCGCAGCTTCTGTCAAATCGCGATCTCGATTCCATTTCGATTTATTGTGCAGCCCTACTACAGCATTATTAATCTAAAGGGGAAGGTAAGGGGGGATAGTGGTTTTACAGAGGGGATGCTATTTGTCATGGGAGATGCCATCCCCCCTCAATTCGAGCCCTGTATATAACTGTGATGTTCTACAAAACAACAAGCTTTAAAACACTTTTTTTCTTACTGCTGAAAATGAGATTATTTACTGTGAAATACGTTTTCTCTCAGGTACATGACCAGTGCAAGCTTCATGGTGAAAATGTCTACATCACTCTTGTCAATGATGTCCATAGTTACAACAAAAATGTATCTTGATTTTATCTAATTGTTATTTTCGGAAAAACAGTAGGGGGGCATTTTCCCCCACTCAACCCTAAATCCATATTTCTACAATACAAGCTCTGTAATGATGAACAAAAGACATTTATTCTGTTTTGTTTTATGTCTGAGTGACCATTATTTTAACACATAGTCTATTAGTTTTTGTCTCGTGGTATTCACACTCCACGTGTCCAAGCAGTGTTTGAATTTATCGACAGCTTACTACAACTACTACATTTGAATGAACTTAAGAGAGTGGCTTATTCCAGGGTTTCAAACTGAACTCTTGAACTATGCGCACTCGTCTTTTTCATTACGCCTTAAGAGATAAGAGGAAAGTTGCACACTTGTCTGAAGGAGAACGTGTGGAAAAACAGACGACGTCGCATGTATACACGGGTAACGTTCTAACCACTTTTTTTAAGTTGTCATTTAATTTTGTTTATTTGAGATTCCAGTGCCAAAATGTGATGCTCCGCTCTGTCTATCTTTTTTTTTCTCCGTTGAGGTGAATCACAAAACAAAACAAAAATGGTCTCCAGTCCTTATATATATGCATACTAAACCACATTGACAAATTTTGTTTAAAAAGTTATAAAATGCAGTGTATGTCGGCGTATATAAAAGTTATAGTAAATGCGATGCCCGAGACCAGCAATGGCAATTTCGTGGATTAGCCTAATTAAATGTGAAATATGAAAACCAACGATTCATCAGATCACTGCAAGGATAACTTTCAGCCTACGTCGATAATTTCTGGACATCTCTAATTGTAACGTTATTAACTCACAAATTTGTCTTCTAGAGAAAGTCATTCTTTCCCACAAGAACATACAATTTTGATATAGGCTATCGCTGAACGAGGTAATCGTCACTATAATACTGTGTCTGAAATGTGAAATGTGAAATGAGGATTGCAAACTTGCAGCCAGAATTAAGTTAAAATGGATTTCATCTGCGCCCCATTTTGCAGTTGCAGAAGATAATTTTAATCTACGTTTTATATTATTTTAATTTGCTAATGCAGGAATTAAGCTACTTAGTGGGAAACAATGAATATTCTGAGAATATCTTTATAGCCTGGATTTTGGTTAAGGGGAGAGAGTGAGTCTTAAGGTATGGTGCTTGAATAATTTTTTTTTTTATAATGCCTCTCTTACATTTTGCTGCTCTTGATAATCCCTATAAAGTGCAAGTCCAAAGTGCATGCCAAGGCACCGTCTCAAAACTTGTATTATTTTGTCCTCATGAATACTACATTCAAGTTAATTTACAAAAATTTAATAAATACTTTTGTATGCCTCATTAGCCTTACCTATGCAGCTGTGAAGACTAAATGATTTATGGAGAACACACAAATATTCAACAACAGAGATTTTCCTTCAGGATGCAGGTACATCAGTGTCTTCATATGATCTTTCACCGTATGTCTTTTAACAGTGTAGGTGGGTCTTTGCCATGGTTGTTTTGGTGATCTACGTTGGTGATATAGATAGATATAGATATCTATCTATATAAATAGACATACAGATATAGGGTTCCCATACATCCTTGAAAACCTGGAAAGCATATACGAACTGGTGCTGCCAAACATGCCATTTCACTCTCAGCTTGGTTGTCTTGGTTGCCAGATAGATAGATTCCCTATATAAAGTTTATCTACATCTGAATTCTTGAATTCTGAATCTATTACTAGTGTCTCTATTCTATTGTACTCTAATACAGATATAGGGTTCCCATACATCCTTAAAAACCTGTAAAGCATATACGAACTGGTGCTGCCAAACACGCCATTCCACTCTCAGCTTGGTTGTCTTGGTTGCCAGATAGATAGATTCCCTATATGAAGTTTATCTATCTGAATTCTTGAATTCTGAATCTATTACTAGTGTCTCTATTCTATTGTACTCTAATACAGATATAGGGTTCCCATACATCCTTGAAAACCTGGAAAGCATATACGAACTGGTGCTGCCAAACACGCCATTCCACTCTCAGCTTGGTTGTCTTGGTTGCAGATAGATAGATTCCCTATATGAAGTTTATCTACATCTGAATTCTTGAATTCTGAATCTATTACTAGTGTCTCTATTCTATTGTACTCTAAGTATGTTGCACAGAGAGAGATCAACCCCATCAGAGTCCAGCTGTGTGTCCATGAAGAGTGACCAGTCTATGGGCAAGCCAATAAAATTTAAGGGAAGACAAACATCGACTCATCTAAGGTATAATGTTTCAGATAGTCAGACAGAAAGACAGAGAGACAGATAAATATAGCATCCTTATGATTCCTTATGTGAAATTAATTTACATGCAAAATCAACAATATGAATTTTGTCTTTTTGTACTCTAGTCTTTTGTACAAGGAGAGATCAAACATCTAGCCTAGACAGAGAGACAATTTATCATCTCTGTTTCTAATGTCTCTATTCTATTGTACTCTAAATAAGTATTTTGCACAGAGGGAGATCAAACCCACCAGAGTCCAGCTGTGTGTCCATGAAGAGCAACGAGTCTATGGGCAAGCCAATAAAATTTAAGGAAAGACAAACATCAACTGAGGATCTAAATATTTATAATTAATTATAACTAGTTATGATTAATTATTCATATTTCCCCATGAGCTGATTCGCTACATCTATGTTTAAATTCAATCTGAATTCTTGTATTAGTTACTAATATCTCTATTCTGTTGTACTTCATTCTAAGTCTGAGAGATAGATCAAACCCATTGGAGTCCAGCTGTGTGTCCATGAAGAGCGACCAGTCTATGGGCAAGCCAATACAATTTAAGGGAAGAGACACATCAACTAATCTGAGGTACAACATTTCTGTCTTAATCGATAGATAGATAGATAGGTAAGATAGATAGCTAGATAGATAGATAGATAGATGATAGATAGATCTACCCTCTCTATATCTGATATCTCTATTCTATTATACTGTACTCCATTCTAAGTCTATTCAAGAGGGAGAGTGAAGACAATGATATTGTGAATGCTAACTAATCCAAGGGCTAGGCCTAAATGTTTTGTTTTCCTTTTTCCAAAAGAACTAAGAGAACCAAACTATAGATGTGAACACACCCTTAAATTGACATTCAAGGCTTTTTAAGTAATAAGCATTAAAGTGCTCCTATTATGCCATTTCCAATATTGCCTTTCATGCGGTGTGTAATGTACCTGTATGTGAATGTAAACAATCTGCAAAGTTATAAAGCTGAAAGTGCGAGATAAATACCAAGTTCTGTCATGAAATTCTAGATGGCTCAGGCTGATGGGTCCTTAACGTAACTGATGGTATTCTTAGCATTAAACGACTTGTCACAAGCTGATTGGTTCATGTTGCATACGCAGCCAATGAGCTTGCTGCTTTACAATTAAATGGCTGATTAGCATTCGCTTGAGCATTGCAGCGCACTTTCAGAGTTCCTCTGAAACCCTCCACCTTCCCCAGCTCCACCTGTATAGATCTGCTACCGGTTATTTTATATGCTATTTGTGCAACAGCAGCATGTCTTAAATACTCACAGCACCATATAGGCTTATGCATTGGCAATAGCAAGTTCCTGTACTTGCTTGCAGCAGCAGCAATAATCTACAAATACAGCAATAACCAACAGCAGCAGCAGCAGCTTAACAGATCTATTCTGCCAAGACCAAATACATTAACATTGTCATAACTATTACCATGCTAAAATCTTCTGAGAGTTCTCATGATAGAAATAAAGTTATTGTCTCCCAAAATAAATAATCAACTCTGTACAGCCTAAACAAGTCGTTAGTAATTCGAATCCCACTTTCGTGACGGCTACACGTCACGGGGTAACACATTTGCTTATATTTGTTTATATTCTCTATTGAGCGTTCAAAATCTGGAACTATGGCAATGGGCGTATTGTTTCCGACTAGTGCTGTATAGGGTAAACCAATCACAACAGACTGGGCCATCTGACCAATCAGAGCAGAGTAGGCTCATGGAAAGGAGGGGTTTATAGAGACTGAATCTTAGAATTTAACTAATCGTTTGAGAATCTCTGGAAAATGAGGCGATATTATTATTTTGAATACCTTGTCAGTGTCGTGCGCTTGCTTAGCCCTTTGTTGTGATAAACAGTAAAGTGTGTTTAAGCGCTAGCAAAAGACAGTGTAAAGAAATACTCTTTGAGAGAAGCAGTCAATCAGCTGAAGTTAAAAGCAGATCGTAAGTGTATTTATTTCGTCTCATTAGTGTTTAGTGCGGTTGTCGTTGCTAGGAAACGCTTGTTTTGTTTACTGTGTTGAGACGTGCTGAAGTTGCATTTGGTCTCGTACTGTATCACGCACCTTGTCAGTGTCGTGCGCTTGCTTAGCCCTTTGTTGTGATAAACAGTAAAGTGTGTTTAAGTACTAGCAAAATACAGTGTAAAGAAATACACTTTGAGAGAAGCAGTCAATCAGCAGAAGTAAAAAGCAGATCGTAAGTGTATTTATTTCTTGTCTCATTAGTGTTTAGCGCAGTTGTCGTTGCTAGGAAACTCTTGTTTTTGAGAGGTGCTGAAGTTGCGTTTGGTCTCGTACTGTATCGCATACCTTGTCAGTGTCGTGCACTTGCTTAGCCCTTTGTTGTGATAAACAGTAAAGTGTGCTCAGCTGAATTCAATTTCCGTTTTGTCAAACGGGTATAAAAAAGATTAGTACACCGCGGCAGCCCTCGTGTGAAGACCGAAGAGTGTAAAGACCATTGACTCTACTGTTTGACTCCACAGTGCAGGGACACAGGCAAGGGACATAAGTATCACTTTTGACTCAACCTCTTTTTTACACCTTTCTTCACTTCTGTTTCTGTTTTTATGACCAACTCTTACTATGTGTTTCCATATCCCTACTATTACTACCACTCGCAAACCACGCATCACACACTATAGGCAGCGCAATCCTAACAACCTGTGCACTTTGCCTATGTCTG
>NW_015552694.1:625379-630071 GCF_001515605.1 Sinocyclocheilus anshuiensis | reverse complement strand
CTTAGCCCTTTGTTGTGATAAACAGTAAAGTGTGTTCAGCTGAATTCAATTTCCGTTTTGTCAAATGGGTATAAAAAAGGTTAGTACACCGCGGCAGCCCTCGTGTGAAGACCGAAGAGTGTAAAGACCATTGACTCTACTGTTTGACTCCACAGTGCAGGGACACAGGCAAGGGACATAAGTATCACTTTTGACTCAACCTCTTTTTTACACCTTTCTTCACTTCTGTTTCTGTTTTTATGACCAACTCTTACTATGTGTTTCCATATCCCTACTATTACTACCACTCGCAAACCACGCATCACACACTATAGACAGCTCAAACCATAACATCCTGCGCACTTTGCCTATGTCTGCTAACACACTACTTTCTTTTTCTATTGGTCTATGGAATTGCCAGTCTGCAGTAAACAAAGCAGATTTCATTACATCAACCACTAGTCATTCAAGGCTAAACCACAAGGTAACTTCTTGGATGAATTAGTTGTACTGCTCTCAACCTGAGGATGGTACTCCCCTAGTTATGCTTGGAGACTTCAACAACATCCACCTAGATAAACCTCAGGCTGCAGACTTCCACACTCTGCTTGCCTCTTTTGATCTCAAGAGAGTGTTAACTAAGACTACTCACAAATCAGGCAACCAACTGGACCAACTGGACCTTATCTGGTTACTCCACTGCACACCTCGGATCACTTCCTCCTCACTCTTAACCTCAACATGGTTCCTGACACAACACATACCCCTCCACATGACATCTTTCGATGTAACCTACGCTCACTCTTACCATCCCAGCTATCTGCTATGGTTTCATCTTCGCTTCCTCCCCCTAAACAGTTATCATCTCTTGATGCTAACCAGTTGTTAATTTTGACAGGCATTTTTGATTTAGTCTTAGTCTTTATCTTGAGACGAAAATGCTTAATAGTCTTAAGTCACATTTTAGTCATTTGAGTCTTTCGTAGTTTTAGTCGACGAAAAGTCATTGCATTTTGTCAACTTTTAGTCATTACTGTTAGTCAAACTGCAGTTACCAACATTTATTTTGGTAGCTATTTTATATGTAGTCTTCAAACAAAAATAGTCATTAATTCTTCTCTCTTTAGACCAAATCAATTAAGCTTATGAGAAATTTGAATGAAGGATTGAATTTGGAAAAACTTGAATAAATGATGACAATTTTAATTTTTGGGTGAACTATCCCTTTAACAGCAGTGAAAATGGAGCAACTTATAAAAATTATAGTTGTTCATTATGGCTGGGTATCGTTCCAAAATTTTCGATACCGATACCTTGAATTCGATACCGGTTCCTGAACGATACTTTTTTCGATACCGATTTTAAGAAATCTGTTTTAACAAGATTACATTACACATTATCTCAGAGAAACTTTGGTTTTATTTTTTCAGGGTGTTGACACTTTTTACAGGGTTATCTACTGAGCCACTACACAAAGAAACAAAAAAGCACAAAGGAACAAAATGTAATCAACACAATATATCAGTGCAAATAGTTTTAATCACAGTTTTAATAAAGTTCAAGCAGTTTTAAGTCAGTATATGTGAGGCTCACTGCTGCTTAAGATCTTTGAATCACTCAGCAGTTCTTCTTCAGAAAAATTAGCATGTCTGCTTTTTCAGGAGACAGACAAGCCCGCTCCTGACTGATAATGTCCCCAGCCATAGAAGCCTTGTTCTCACATCAAGGATAACAGCATGTTCTGGAAGACCTAGAGTGAGAAAGAGGGAATTGGTGTGTGTGTGTGGTTATCAAAGTGGTTTATCATTTGCAGAGATGTTTTACTGCATGATTTAGCAAAGGATTTTTCTAAAATATTTAGCCAAAGAGTTTTGCACTAAGGTTGATCTATTGTGATTTCTACCTACCGAGAAGACGCTGCTTCTCTTTAAGGACAGGTTTAGCCAGGCTGTACCTTTTCAGCCACACCACCATTGCTCTGATCCTTCCTGCCCATTGTGAGACTGAGGGTATAGTGTAAAGCTTCTGAGCAGCAATGTTAAGAGTGTGAGCAAAGCAGCAAATTTTTTAATACTCATCTTTTTTACTGCTACATCCATGTTTGCTGCAACAAAATGTAATCAACACAATATATCAGTGCAAATAGTTTTAATCACAGTTTTAATAAAGTTCAAGCAGTTTTAAGTCAGTATATGTGAGGCTCACTGCTGCTTAAGATCTTTGAATCACTCAGCAGTTCTTCTTCAGAAAAATTAGCATGTCTGCTTTTTCAGGAGTCAGGCAAGCCCGCTCCTGACTGATAATGTCCCCAGCCATAGAAGATGTACGCTCTGAGGGTGTGGATGATGCTTGCACACAGAGATACCTTGTTGCCAAATCTGAAAGCATTGGCAGAGTGTCCTTCATGTCCCACCACCAGGTTACTGGACTCACTGTGGACAGTGTGGATGGAAGCAGTCTGTACTGATTTATCTCTGTCTGAATCTTCTCTGTAGTGCTGCTGACCGTGGTCTGTGTTCTTGCTTCAATTGCCATGTCCTCCGCAGCAAACAGCTCCTCAAGGGCAGAGAGCTTTGGCCTCTTCTATGAACAAATAAGTAAAGAAATAAAGAAAATTATAAAACACTATAAAGGTAAATGCAAACAAGTTAATTTTCTTCTGAAAGTTAAATAGCATGCAGGTATGAGGGTATTTGAGAGCATGTCTCGGCTGGGGGACAGATATCTGGGGTTTAAGGCCCTTATCATCTCCCTATAGTTGACATCATCAGAACACAAAACGTAAAAATAGCATTGTTTTATCATTTTTGCTTACTATAAAAGGTAAAAAAAAAACATTATCTTGGTTAAGAGACTACCTACAAACCTGGCCAACAACCTTAATGGTAAAGTTACAACACCACTTACAGCTTACTTACCTCCACCATGGAGCCTCCACTGTAGAAAAAGGCAGCAAACCTTTAACAATAAACTTTGTGACGGCCCTGTGGCATTCATCTTTCCTTTCTTTATTAATTTTTCCTTTTTCTGCCAGTGTAAATGGATTAACACTTGATGGTCTCCTAATTCCAGGGGAAAAACATGAAAGCTAAACTGTTAATGCAGCCAAGGATAAGGACATTTAAACAAGATAACTAGTTTAATGTGAGTTAAACTTGATCAGTTACTGTTAACCTTAAAGCATTTTTAGCATCGATTTAATTAGGTATCTATAGCCATCGAAACAGTATCTATCGTTACATAGCGTAGGTCCCAAAAAATAGGACTAAGTCACCGCGCACAAACGTTAACTTAACTTAAATAGTAACATACACAAGCATGTAGCACTACAAGTTAGCCGATTTTGTATGTTTGTTTACCTGTCGGAGCCTCAGTCATAGCGACGCCATCTTCATCAGTAGTTTTGGAGAAAGACTCTTGTGGTGGTCATGTTGAAGGAGGCTCCGTGGCAGGAAAATGCTGAGAGGTCCTCTTGCAGTCGAATACGGAGCAACTTTCTGCTCTTATGTTTATTCCGTGCATGATCAAGTGCTTCATCATATTTGATGTGTTGCCCATCTTGGCAGCAATTATCTTATTGCAAATATTGCATCGCATTCTATTGTCGTCGAGCTTGACTGAAATGTAGCCACACTTTTGATCTTTTAAACATCTTTTAAATCTATGGGGGCTGGGACGCTACACTACAGCCTCACGTGTGAGAGACGCGTCTCTGAGCGAGTGGGCGTAACCGGCGTAAACTATTGATTTTCCCTGATGCCTCGCCCCAGCCAATCACCAGCATTTGATTTGTGCACGTCAAGCATGCTGCACGTTTACTGGCTCACTGACGTTGACGAGATTAAACCCTTAGGTATCGAAATTTGGTACCGAACAAAAATGAATTTTTCGATACTCGATAGTATCGAGGCAATTCGGTCAGTGCCTAAAAAGTATTGAAATCGATACCCAGCCCTATTGTTCATATATATATAATATATCATTATATATAATTTATAATTTTTGAAAAAGAAGCAGAATAAGACAAGACAAATATGAAAGAGACACAAATTAAACTCATTTTTCAGATACAGTAGGTTTACTTAACACATTTTTTTTAACATCTTTTGTTGGTCAACATTAATGACACAGATAGGTACTTAATTAGGAATGCTTTCCCTTTAAGACGGAAGGCATGCATGTAATACTGACACACGTTCAGTTTTCACCCACCTTATGTTCACTTAATCCATAACCGACTGTATTTACGTGAGATACTCTACACCAGTGGTCGCCAACCCGTCGATCGCGATCGACTGGTAGATCTTTATCACTGTCCCAGTAGATCCTGAAAGAAAACAGTAAAATAAGTACAAAAATGCATTACATTTATGGGGTTATATTAATGTATCACTGAAGGGAACTGTCTTGAGAAAAGTTTCGATGGCAATGGCATTTTCTTCTCCGTATAAAGCGCAACTCTGCTTTGTTTACAGCAGTAAACAAGGAAACGCTATAGTGCGGTCGGTTCATAAGCAGTGTTGCCACGTCCGCGGTTTTCCCGCGGAATTGGGATACTTTAACACTGTTGCCGCGGGTTGTTGCTCATGTCCGCGGGTTGAAGCGTCCCCAATAACATGATATTTAGTCCCTGGAATGTGAATTTAACTGGAATATCCCCGCCGAAAAACGTGTATTTCACCCCCGGAATGCGATTTTTACAGGGGAACCCCC